>NW_011355631.1:233100-265943 GCF_000735185.1 Notothenia coriiceps
TACCTCGCGGACATTCTGATATATCACTCCGACAAAAGCTCCCTCACGATCCCATCATGTACGGCCAGGTTATCAAGCTTCTCCTCAGGAATCAGTTATTTGTCAGGCTGAAAAATGTGATTTCCATGCCACTACTGTTTCATTCTGGTTTCATTTCCCCGGCTTATTCAAATGGATCCCTGCTAAGGTTAGTGCGTAGCTAGTGGAAGATTCCTGACGAGAACGAAAGGTCAGCGTTTTTGGGGTTTTCGATTTCTATCGAATTTATTGAAACTTCAGCGCTATTGCACTACCACTTTCATGCTCCTTTCATCCACTCAGTTCCATTTGTGTGGCTATCAGCCGAGAGGGCTTTCACTCGACTCAAAGTATGTTCTCCTCTTGCCCCCATTCTACTGTTCCTGACCCGAGCGTCGTTTGTGTGGAGGTGGGGATGCTCCCATTAGGTTGTAGGTGCTGTTCTGTCGCAGCGTCGAAGAAGGACACAAGATGTGACCCCTGTGCTTTCTCTCCAGAAAATCTCGCCGGCTGAGCGACTACATGTGGGAACCGTGAGTTATACTGGCTGTAAAAATAGGCTCTGTAGGAGTGGCGACATTGGTTAGAGGGGGCTCAGTTTCCTTCTTGTAATGGACGGGATCATTAAAGAATCGGTAATACATAAGAAAAGCTAAGTTTGGACTCTCGGTCGGGTGATGACTTTTTTTTTCCAACCGCTTGTATTTTACTTTGTCTTACAGGCCGGGGTCCCCAGAACATGAGCCCGATGCCTGTCACGTCTTCTTTGACCCGGCCTTTGCCAAAGGCCTGAGTCATCCTGGCACTGAACCGTGGGTTGGCGGTGCTTGCGATAGAACAGAGGTGCGCCAGGCTTAACGGGAGAGCCTGCACTAGTGGCTGCCCGCCAAAAATGTCTGTTTGTACCTATTACCATGAGTTCACAGGTGATCCATGGGCTCACACCCTGCTGCTCACTTGCACCCAGGTGTTAAGAGAATACAATGTTTTTTCATCAAGCAGTTCTGGTGGCCTCAATGTAGTGAGAAGTTCAGGGTATGTGGGGGCATGCCCTGTCTGTGCGTCGGAATAAAACATCCTCCAGGGCGCCGATGGGGCTTCTGCGCCACTCCTATTCCCAGCGGCCATGTCTTGAGATCTCTGTGGACTTCATCACGGGTTTACCGGAGTCTAAAGTGTACACCACCATACTCACGGTGGTTGCCCGTTTCTCGAGATGGTACACTTTATTGGCCTTGGCCCCAAGCTTCCCTCAGCAAGGGACGGCTGACGTAATGATGACTACTTTTCGTGTTCAATGGTTTTCAACAAAAACGCATTGTTTCAGACGGACAGCGAGTTTATTCGAGGTTCTGAAGAGTTCTGTACACCTGATCGGAGCCACACGTCAGCCTCTGTCGGATAACATCCAGAATCCATTGGCCAGACATGAACGTGCCTGAAACCAGTTGGAGTCGTGCCTTCGTTGTTTGGTGCTCAGAACCCTTCGCCCGCTGGAGCAAATGGCTCCATCATGGGTGAATATGCGCCGGCAACTCGCTTCCCACCGCGCTGCTACGGGTTACCCCTTTCCAATGTGCCTATGGTTACAGCCAACTGTGTTCCAGGAGACTGAGAAGGAGGTCACGTCCCTCTGCCCACGCCCTGGTGAGGCGTTGCGCCGTATCTGGAGTGCCCTTGCAAGTACTTATGAGAACTTCTGAGCCGAATGAAAAGCAGCGCGCAGTCAGAGGCGCTGACCGCTCCCGTGTACAAGCCCTGGCCAGAAGGTGGCTCTCAACCGAAATTCTTCCTCTTCACGTCGCCTCCCGAAACTGTGCACCTAGGTTTGTAGGTCCGTTCCTGTGACAAAGGTTGTTATCCTGTATCTGTCGTATGCGTCCTCCCCAGGTCCCTGAGAGTCCACACACACTTATCCATGTGGGAAAGACTGCAAACCCAGCTAAAGAAAGTGCATTAGTCCCGCAGCCAAACCCCTCCACCCGCCACCCGACTGATCGAGGGCGGCCTGGTTTATGCAGTTCAAGCGTCTGTTGGCGGTACGCGAGAGAGAGGAAGAGGGCCAGCACAATTCTCGTTGACTGGGAGGGTTATGGGCCTGAAGAACGCTCATGGGGTTCCATCCAAGTTTTGTTGTGGTTCAGGACTTTTGACGGTTTCTAACGACGCCAGCTATTTGTTTGTTTGTTTATATCACGGAGTCCTGTTCCTTCTTTCTGTCTTCCGGTTGTTCCCGGTTGTTGCCTCTTGTTTGAATTGATGAATCACCTCCGCTCGCCTGGCTGTAAGGAGAGTACATTGCCACTCACGCATGCGCAGGTTCATACGTGCTCGGCTCGGATTTGCGGTGTGTTCAGTGCGCGGAAGTCGGCAAATACGCAGGAGAGTCCGGCGACGCAACAGTCGTGTCGGCGTCGGCGACTTCTCAGGTGACTGGCCGGTGGAATCCGGCCTTTGCCTGCCCTATATATTAGTTTCTGTCTCCCTGTCTGTTGCCAGTTCTGTTTCGTCCCATGTGCCTGACTGCCAGCGTGAAGTCATGTTATCTGTAAGAGCTAAAGACCGAGGTTTTGGAATTTCTTTTATCTTTTTGATTTTGATACTATGTTAACCTTTCCTCGTAAAGAGTTTTTTTTGTTATCGAAACTGTTACTTCTACGGAGGGCTCACGGTGTCATTATTTCTTCAGTAAAGACTTTTATTTGTACTTTGTTTGTCGAGTCGTGCTTTTGGGTTCATACTGGTTTGCCTAGCCGTGACAAGGACAAGTACTTGAAGTGGTTACCTGTTATAAATACCTTGGTATCTGGCTTGATGATTGTCTCTCTTTTAAACTTCATGTCAATAACCTGCTTAAAAAGCTGAGGGCTAGGTTTCTTTTTCAGAAACAAGTCCTGTTTCTCGCTTGAGGCCAGGAAAAGGCTAGTCACTGTGACCTTTTTACCTGTGCTGGACTATGGTGATTTGTTGTACGTATATGAATGCACCTGCCTATTGCCTGAACAAGTTAGATGCCGCCTATCACAGCGCACTGAGATTTGTCACAAATTGTAAAGCACTTACACATCACTGTACCCTGTATGCCAAGGCAGGTTTGCCATCACTTACTGTAAAGAGGCTCAGTCATTGGTACACCTTTATTTATAAAGCTTTGTTGGGTAAACTCCCGTATTATATATGCTCTCTGATAACACAGAGAGTTGCAAGCAGCTATTGTCTGAGATCTCATGATTTAGTATTGTTAGATGTGCCAAGAGCAAGGACTGTCTTAGGTAAGACAGCTTTTATGTGCGCAGCTCCACTTGCTTGGAACAATCTTCAGCAAGAATTGAAACTGAGCAATCTCATTCCTCTGTATGTTTTTAAAGCTAGGCTAAATGAAATGCTCGTTGATACTATGGGCACTTGTAAATGTCTATAACTACTGTATGTAAATGTATCCTGTAAATATAATGTATGATGTCCTTTATTGTTTTATGTTTCATGTGGAACCTATATGCTTCAGGTCTCCCTTGAAAAAGAGATCTATGATCTCAATGGGACCAATCTGGTTAAATAAAGGTTTGAAATGCGAAGTTCGCCTGGCATGGGCTGAAAAAGGACGTGAGGACTTGGGCTGGTGAGTGCGTGGCTTGTCAGCGCGCTAAGGTGCACCGCCACACGAAGGCCCCTTTGGAGCGTTTCCTGGTGCCTGAGAGGAGGTTTGACCACGTTAACATCGACCTGGTTGGTCCATTGCCCTCCTCTCAGGGTTTTTTCCTACCTCCTCACTATGGTGGACAGGACGACCCGTTGGCCGGAGGCGGTTCCTCTCGTAATTCAAGACTTTAAATTAATGTGGCGCAGGTTATTTCGGAGATCACACGGAGAAGATGCGACATTCGAACCGCGGACAAAATCGGTCTGAGCAACCAGCCTGTGCGTCGGAGTTGTATTTTGGGGGTCCCTCGCCGCCCCCCCCCCCCGGCGCGCCCCGCCCCCGCCGCCCCCGCCGCCCCCGCGTCCCCGCCCCACTTTATGCGCAAACGCGAATCGTTCGTACATTGGTACTCTGCAAGACAAAAGGTGTACATTCGGATATGCATGCTTGTACTGATACCGATTGAGACGAGTTTGAATGGGTACTTACGGTTTCATCGTCAGGGGAGTGCCAAGGTCCCACGAACGCAAAATTTACGAGACGTAGGTGGACATACGACGGCCACCTTACGGTTAAGGGGGAAATGTTTAAGACGTAAAGTGACTGAAGAAACGAACAGCAGACACTTTATGGAGGGGTGTCGAATAGCTTTGAAGCCAGAGCCGAAAAAACTCGAGAAGTAGTGGGCGTAGAGAGAGAGGAAGAGACGTAGGCAAGCATAAGAGCAAGAAACCACACAATTCATGTCTTTACGTCAGTACGTCTGTTACCTCGTCATACTGACCGGCGGGTCGTGAGGAGGGACATGAACGTAACGTCAGTGTTGACTTGTAAACGGCGTCAAAACTTAAGTGGCCAATTGGCCGAGAGACTAAGATATGCTGCGCAGCTGTCGATTTTAAGGCGCAGCGCTTAAAAAATTACTAGCTGCAGCAGCTAATACGAGCTGATTAGCAACGTGCGGGTTGACCAATGCCACTCACTTCTTCTCGTCCTGGTTTACGTCTATGTGACTATAGAATGGCAAATAAAGTTCCTATCCCTTATTAGTTATATTGAGCCTGTTTGTCTTGTGAGGGGCCACTTGAGTCAGTGGTCGTTTTCTGTTGTGGTTGTGACTTGTCCCTTCTTGTTCTGATTATGTCCCTCCCTATTAGTGGCTCTGCTCTTTCGTCGGCCCGTCCCCTCCCTTTGTGTTCCCGGTTGTCCACTTTGTTAGTCTGTTAACTCTGTGTGTGTCCCTTGATTGTTGTCCCTCCTTTTGGTCTCTCCCTGGCTCTGTTATGTGTTCCCTCTGTCCCTCTTGGCTTGTCGTTTTTATTTGAGGAGTGTCTTGGCGGGGGGGGGTGGTGGGTTTGGACGTAGTGTTTGCACAGTACTCTATCACTGGAACGTTAATACTAATGTCTGACGACGTTGTAATTGTGAACTCTATTACTCATTCAAACATCGGTAGCATGTTGTTGTTAGCTCGATAACGATGTTAAAAACTGGGTTGTAAAGATGTCCGTGTTATACTGTGTGTTGTACTTATAAGATCGACGTTTTACTGGGCGGCATTGGGGTAGCAACCATGGGTGGACCGTCCCGAGACAAAACGGCATCTAGGGAGCCGTGGGACCGGCCCCGGCGTGCTTCTCCCGTCGCATCAAAAGCCCGCTGCTTCTGAGCGACGAGGGGCCCCAACTCCCGCCGCCAGTCCGCTCTCATTTCGATCACAAGGTTGCTCCCATTTGGGAGACTACAGAGGGTAGACTGGACCACGCATGACAGACGTCATCTACGGTCACAGACGACCCCAAATCCTACCAACGATTGGTAAAAGCATATTTACTACATAGGTGTCTACACATAGTGAATCCCCACATTGCATGTGGCATGGGGTATAGCCGTGGGGGTGGACTTTCATGCCATGCCATGCGGAAGCCGGGTTTGTTTGTTGGCACACATGCTTCAATTGGCCTTGGCTTATGCCATTGCAATTGTAAAAGTGGTAGGGTACGCCACGACGCAGCGTCGTTAGAGTCTCATTAAAACTGTGTATATTTCCTTTTGTTGCCGCAGTATCCTCGCTGGGTTCAGTAAAGTAACGCCTGGCCGTGTGATACTCTCGACCCAGTGTCCCTAGGGCAAGTTGTATAATCAGTCAGTTAAACTCTTTAACCGCTGTGCGTATTATTTCAAACTGCGGCTTGTTAGGAGGTCGTAGTAATTTCAGAGTCCAAACCCTTGTAAAACCAAAGCGTCAATGCATGTTCCTACTCCCTGTTTCTGTCCACCTGGCTTGGTTTCGACAAGGACGCGCAGTAACAAGTTGATTTTAAACCAATGTGTGACCGTTATGTAGTTTGAACGTGTGAGTAAACTTTTCGTAGTGGGCTTGCACTCATGAGGTGGCGCATGTTTTCTTTTTTCTGACCTCACGTTTGGTTGAGGGCGATCGTAAATTCGGAGGTAGGTGAGGCGTTGTTCAAGTCTGGCTCCGGTTTCGATGAATGTTTGCGGTTTATTAAGGAACTTATCGCACGCACAAGAGGTATCGTCTCTCTTTAACATCACGAGTCGTCTTAGCGGGAAAGTCGGTTCGTTACACCTGTTCAATTAAAAGAAATTTTTTTGTAGTGTTTATGTTTCTGTTCGTTCAGTATTACCAGTTTGACCGACGAATCATGGTCATGTCAGTCAAGTTTATGTCTAACTAAAGTCAGTACCTTTACGACGTGGAATTACAAATAAAATATAGTAAACATAAATAAACTCACTTATAAGTTGTCAAATTATTATTAATTTTTTTGATTTTATATAAAATCAACAACACGTTATTAAAAAGACGACATGGCTTTTGCATTGGCTTGGCTTGGTACTGGATTTTTGGCTCCATGCATGGCTTACAAACACTTGCAATGTGGGATAATAGGTGACGACACCTTTCCGTGATAACCATTTACTACGTGGCGCGTCGTCTCTTCCAAGTGCGCAGTGGACTGTGTTAAACAACAATCATAAAAGGCGGGAGGCAACGAGACAAAAACTTATCTCCACGTATTGTAAGTTCGACGGTGCTTCTTGGGCTGCGCTCTCGGACTTCCCATTTGTGTGGTCCAAATAGATTAATGAGCGTGTGGACCACAGACTTACAGAGCGATACATCATGTAAGAATTTTTTGTTTTGGTGGTAAAGTAAAGCCCATTTACACTCGTAACCATTGCCCATATAATAATGGGTGTGAAAGTAATCTTACGCAATGTAAATGAAAACAATGTCGTTTTTCATTATATAGTGACATTAACAATGAAACATTGGCTCAATGTGGCGTTGTTGACGAGTGCTACGGGATAAAAGCCTGTGAAAAAAATGAAAAAGGGGAATAAAAGAGCAAAAAAAAAAAAACACAATAAAGTGCCAAAAATGGCCCTGTGACGGCCAAGCCCACAGGGGGGTGCCGTGACAAGATGCGGGGGGGGTGGGGGGGTGTCAAAACTTCGAAAACACGAAAGAAAACGTATCGGGTGAAACTGGATATAACTTTATAAAGTCCTAACGTGAAATTGAGTGAGACTTTTGACAAGAGTGGCAACGAAGCCCGAAGTTTTGTATTGTTTACGGGGTTATTAGACAAGTAACCCCTGGTAGTTCAGCGATAAAAGTAACGGACACCCGTGATAACGAGTACATTTGATGATGAGTGACGCGGGGGACATTAGAGGTCTCCGTGGGGCCCTCAGTAAACAAGACCTTGGCCCGGACATGTGCCGGTATATGATTTTTGTCTTGATGTCTCGGGAAGGCCACCGGACATACCAAATGAAGGAGAGCGGAAGAAGACCACTAAATAGGACTGAGGTGCGAGGCAGAAAATTGGACGAGAGAAAATGTGGAGAGGAAGGGTGAAGAAGACCTAGGAGCGGAATTTAGGGAAGTAATATCAGGAAGTCGACCGGACGTGACGCATAAGTTGTTGGCACAGTGTACAATTGCGTTGAAAGTGTAGTCTTAACTCATAAGGTTGATCGCACATTATGTTCAAAATCATCTGAATTCCTGGATTGTCAAAATACGGATATGGGTAACGGGAAGGGACCTACTGTTATTGATGTAACATTCGTAAATTTTAACTGGATCCGGTAAGTAAAACGCCAATAAGAACCCACTTTCATTGATTTTCTTGATTTCATCACATTGCGCAGGTAATGAAATTCTCTGTCATCTATAACATACATTGGAAGTAATGACAAGGTCTTTTCTCCATTCATTCATTATACATTATATAATGTTAAAACCTTCATTTGAACGGGGTTGTGGACGACTCATGGACGGTCAGCGGCTCGTTCACCCCTGAGCCCGTCGTTCGGATTGCGCCGGCAGGACGTCCTTTCGGGCGACACCGGCAGCGGCTGTCCCTCGGCGTACGCAACCCCTCCTTAGGGGCCTTGGGAGTCGCCGACTGGCATATGGTTGAGGCGGCACTCGTGACGTCTATGGAGGAATTCCGCGCCAGGAGTCCGGGTGCACTAGTAGGTCATCGAACAGCTGGGTTAATGGCAGGCATTCCGGCCGGAAGCTCCCGGCGAAGTACCTCGGCTTACCTGGCGAGTGTCTCGACAATCGGACTCCCACCATTCGCATCAGGGGGTACACCGTCGAATTGGGGGTTTGTTGAGCGGTTGCCGCAAGGCTCGAGGCCTGCACATGACACTCGGGACTGGCCTCCTTTATAGACTTCCCCACGCGTTTTGCTGTGTGGGTGCAGCGTTACTTCGAGCCGTTACAGACGCCGNTCGTTGATACTATGGGCACTTGTAAATGTCTATAACTATGTAAATGTATCCTGTAAATATAATGTATGATGTCCTTTATTGTTTTATGTTTCATGTGGAACCTATATGCTTCAGGTCTCCCTTGAAAAAGAGATCTATGATCTCAAGGGACTAATCTGATTAAATAAAGGTTTGAAATGAAATGAAATGAGATTCTAGATGGTTGGTTGATTTGGCAAATCGAGTTAACTGAATGACACTTTTATACATTTCCACGACACTACTCAAATCCTTACAATATACTGCTTTTATATAAAGAAATACATTGGTATTGAGCAGAATTGGATCGGCCCCCACCACAGTCCCAGTTTCTCATGCGGTCCCTTTAGAAAATGAATTTCCCACCCCTGATCTAGATGGTTGGTTGTCCCTATATTTCCAACATTAAGCCATACCATGAGATGAAATTACCTTCTCTCTCTGATGGAGCCGATAAACAAATTATGTGTAAGGATAATTACAATCAGAACAGTAGTTTGATGGCTGAAAGCTAAATGCTAAGCTAACAATGTCCAAAGCCAAATTCTAAGTTAAAACTCAAATTGATATCATAATTGTGTTTGTATTCCATTTGATTGGACATACAGTGGTGGATAACAACAAAGTACTTTTACTTTTGGTACCTGAAGTATATTTTGATGCTAATACTTTGGTACTTTTACTCATAAGGCGTTCATACCAAAAAAATCTGGAACTAGAACTTTTTTTTGCGAACCTTTTCACCCCTTTTTAGTCCCTGCTAGAGAGCAGGGACATTCCTGGGGAGAAAAAGGTTCCAATTTGTGATTGGCTGGGCGAATTGCAAACCACGTCCGTAAAACTCTTTTTGTAAAGCCGCCATTTTATTTGCTTTATTAGCATTATTAACATTATCATTAGCCCAGTGCACCAACGGAGAGAGACTAACTTATGGCAACACAAAATAAAACGTGGGATCGGTGGAGTGATGAAGAGGTGTCGGCGCTTCTGGCGATTTACCCGGGGCTTCGGGTGGCGATTTACTGCCACCCAAAGTCCCGGACTCCGGGGGACTACGGGGGACTCCAGGACTTCGGGTGGCAGTATACGTCGTGAAGTTGTTTGCGGCCTGCCAATAAACCTAAAGCAGAAGAAGAAGAAGTGACGTCAGCGGTTTCATTTGCCTAATCCTCCCTCAGGGACTTATTCCGGTGTGAACGCCATTTACTAGGACAGTTAAGGGACTAAAGAGTTTGGCGGGACTAAGTACTGGGAACTAAGTACGGCAAAGTACCTGGTGTGACAGTGCCTATAGTAAAGATTTTGAATTCAGGACTTTTGATTGAAACATAGCACTTTTAAAATGTTGTTTTGCCACAGTTACTTAAAGGGGCCCTATTCTGCTCATTTTCAGGTGTAACATTTTAAAAGTGCTATGTTTCAATCAAAAGTCCTGAATTCAAAATCTNGTCTTACCTAAGACAGTCCTTGCTCTTGGCACATCTAACAAGACTACATCATGAGATCTCAGACAATAGCTGCTTGCAACTCTCTGTGTTATCAGAGAGCCGATATAATACAGGAGTTTACCCAACAAAGCTTTATAAATAAAGGTGTACCAATGACTGAGCCTCTTTACAGTAAGTGATGGCAAACCGGCCTTGGCATACAGGGTACAGTGATGAGTAAGTGCTTTACAATTTGTGACAAATCTCAGAGCACTGTGATAGGCGGTATCTAACTTGTTCAGGTAATGGGCAGGTGCATTCATATAAACCAGATCACCATAGTCCAGCACAGGTAAAAAGGTCACAGTGACTAGCCTTTTCCTGGCCTCAAAAGAGAAACAGGACTTGTTTCTGAAAAAGAAACCTAGCCTAACCCTCAGCTTTTTAAGCAGGTTATTGACATGAAGTTTAAAAGTAAGACAATCATCAAGCCAGATACCAAGGTGTTTATAACAGGCAACCACTTCAAGTACTTGTCCTTGCATAGTAACAATATCTAAAACAGGCTCTGGTGTCTTTTTAGCTTTTGAAAAGAGCATTACCTTGGTTTTATCAACATTTAAAAGAAGCTTAAGCGCGAGCTGAGTCTAAATAATGTTAAAAATAGCCTGTAATTTAACACCAGCCTCCTTAATGGAGGGACCTGCACAGTACATAACGGTATCGTCCGCATAAAAATGTAAAGTAGCTTCATTCACATTTTCACCTAAACTGTTGATATATATGGAGAATATTTATGTCTGTAGGCCGTTGTTGTGAGTGTGGACGGTTGGAGCATATACAACGTTAGCTTAGCCTGATCGATCCGAAAACACGTATTTTAAAAGTTTTTTTGCCTGCCGTCTTGTCAAAGCATTAATTCATGGTTTTTACTAACCGGTATCAGTATGTTGTTACTTGGGCATCATTTTTGAAACGTGTATTACAATTAAATCATGGTAAAATATGTTCATTTTTTAGTTATAGCCCCCTTGCCAGCGATTCTCTCAGACCATTCAGCAGTGGAGAGTGTTTACGTCACTAGTTTAGCATATTCAGCCCGGTTGTTGGCCCGCTAAGAACCTCGATTTTGGAGGGCCAGAAAAAGGTGAAAAAGTAGCCTTGGGCTGGAACTACCCCTAGTGGAAAAGCAAAAAAAAGCGGTCCGGGTTAGGCACGGCCCGCTACCCAGCTACAGTACGTGCTGCAGTGGAAAAGCACCATTAGTGTTATGTCACATAGGACTAATGTATAATTAAGAAGATTTTTTTCTTTGTTTTGGATGTGTGCCCTTTTTCTTGCTAGTCATCATCAATTTAATCAAAGTAGACATTTGAAGTTAAAAATGTGACCCAGCCATTATTTACTTTATACAAACGGGCAGACAATGTGCTTGATTTGTAGACACTATAGCTCTTGATGAGTTAATTATTCACATAATATGGCTTGAATTCAATGCACACTGCACAAAGTTACACAAAGGTTAATTCAACACATTGTCCTTTGACCTTTGGAATGAGACAACGCTACACTAAATAAATAAAATATATAAATAATGTGTGTTCAGAAATAAAGATTGTTCAATAAAATAGATATGCATAAATGTATGATTTAGAAGTAAAGGCATTATTGGTAACACATCTTGTGTTGCAAATAAGGCTAAATACAGTTCAATCGTTTGTGTAAATGTCATCAAGGAAATGCTTATCATATTTTATTGACAGATTACAAAAGAAATGTAGATACATTATTCAATTATATATTTGTATTGAAATATTTTCTTATTTTTTTTAACATTGCTATTGGCTTATAGGTTATGTCATCATTATACAAGTTATTTATTGTTATGATGGTATTGTTTTTTTATATTCTTTTTGCTATAAAGTTGTTACTGGCCATTCTAAATTCAATAAAACACAACATCCTTATTTTTAAAATCAATATCAGTATTTTCAAACATTGTAGCTGTTCAAAAATAGTTGTAACGTTGACACATGATCAGGATTCGCTATGTACTAATAAGTACATATTTTCAATTAGGACTCATGACACACGTAACAGTCAAACCATTTATTAGTATAGTTCCCATTTGTTCAATAATGAACTTACTGATAAACAATTATCTTTGAAACACAGTTGTCAGTTCACCAAACTCCAATCACACAGCAAACCCTTCAAAATCCAAGCCCTCTAATTGTACACTGACTGTAAAGTAGTTAGTCAGTGAATCAATGACTGATCAGTGACCAGATACAATTTTTTATTTGATTCATGAGTGACAAATTATTAAAAAGGTGGCTATCAAACTTTAAACCTTCATTAAAAAAGGGTTATCCTTGATTGTAACTGATAAAAATGTCACGGTCACAACTCAAGTAAAGCATGGCATGAAAAGAAAATGCTTTGTTGTACGTGTACTGTAATGGAATTTTGCACGACGCTGCTGTAGAATTACAACTTTGGATAAAGTCAGTTGTTTCTGGTAACACATGATAGTGTGTGCTAGTTTTGAAACAAAAATAATCAGCAAGTTTAGTTTGTTATTAAAACCTGAATACGGCCCAATGTAAAACACCTTCTGCCTGCCTGCAGCTGCTCCAAGTCAATATATCTGTTTAAACCTCATTTGAATACAGCATTTTGATCAGGTTCCCCACAATATGCATGATTACATTTAATAGAATATCAGATGTCTGCAGCATGGCATTGCATTTATTCAACCATTTGTAAAACCTGCCTGCCTCACTTGGCTTTGCAGAGCTACACCCTACTATTAACTATGCATTTGTCAGGAGACTTTAAGTATTTGGTGATGCTCAAATATAGCTTTAAATGTTTTTTTCCAGACTGAAAATAATCAATGAAAATTAGAGATACTATGATTTGCTTTTTTTGATTGGTCTGTAATAATATAATAGTAAGAACAGTATTTGAAAGTAAATCAACAAGGTTTTGACTTGTTGGGATGTTAACCCATTTTATTTACTTATTTATTAGGACCTTTTACAGACCATATGATTAATGGAGACATTACAGGTTTGTTACAACGATCAGAATTATCTCAATTTAGTGGTAAATATGGCTAATAAATGTTGTAAACAGAAGAGACAGTCATTTTTCCACGATCAGTTATAGTTTTAGGTGTGGATTTACCTCACTGGTCAACATAGCTCCACTTATTCAATAACTCTGGGAAGGTTTGGGAATTAGTGACATATATTAATAAAGGACTGTGGCCTTTGAGTGTGTTGCTGCCTGGTGATTGAACTGTAACACAGGATGTGATGCTGCCCTATGACTGAGCTCCACTGCTCCAGTCAGGGATGGAGAAGGTCTTGGACTGTCTTTTCTGCTCTCCTATGGTGTAGTCCACGTGGATGCATATATGTCTGGCGCTTTCCTCCGAGGGGAACATGCTTATCTCCCCGGTGACCAACGTGTCCTGCACCACATCCACCGGGGCATCCAGGTACAGCACCGCTTGCTTCCAGTGCGTCTCCGGTTTGAACGGGGACGTGGAGAGCACCAGCGGCAGTGGCTTGTCCGGGCATGGGAAAGTGACCGTGAAGAAAACACAGAAAGCGTTCACTGCAGCCGAGCCGAAAGACTCGAAGTTAAACTTCCCCTTGACGGAGCGCAGCTCCTCCACGGTCACCGTGTGTAAATCGAGCTCGGCGAAGCGGGTCGGGTGGGAGAGCACGTCCTCCCCGTGAACCGAGTTCACAGTGATGTCCGAATTCATGATACACCCCCTGGCAAAGTCGGACATGCAGGACATGTCGACACCGTACTGGTCTTTGACGGTGTACCAGAAATTTAGGCGGTCCTCCACCACCGGGTCGCTGACGGGGGCGATGTAGAGCTCGGCTTTGTGGGGCAGGATGATGCCGCCCGGCTTGAGCCACTTGTCGCGAGCGTAGAGGACCGAGTTTAGCATGGATTCGTGCAGGAGGGCATACCCCATCCACTCGCTCACTATCACCTCCACCTTCTCCGGTAGGTCCACCGTCTCCACTGTGCCTCGAATCACTTCAATTTTGTCCTCCATGTTGTTCTGTTTCACGATATTCACAGCCTGTTCGGCTATAGAACAAGCTTCAACGGCGTAGACTTTCCTAGCACCGGCTTGAACACAGAACATGCTTAAAACGCCGGTTCCTGCACCCACGTCCAGCACAACTTTCCCCCGTATGGACTCACTGTTGTTAAGTATCGCCATTCGGTACGTGTTAGTCCGGACGTGGTCCGCAATCATTTCCTCGTGAATAGTCACATCGGTATAGCTGTCAAAATAAAGTCTGTCCTGTCGGGTTTTATCCAATTTTCGTTTCTTTACCACATGAGACATCTTCTCAGTTCTTGTGCAGCAACCTCAGTGTTTTTTGTTTCAATACTTCCGCATTGGGAAATCTGGAAGTTGTAGTTTCCTGACGCCCATAACAGCAGAGACACATGTTTAAAAAGACTACAAATCCCAAATCCAAAAAATAGTGACGCAGTGGTCGAACTTCTGCATTCACCGTGAGGGGGGAGATGGGCTTCTACTTGGTATAATAGTGAGTAGTTAGTAGTAGTGAGTAGTAGAACATAATTATTATATATACTCACTATAAATAAATAACTCACTTAATTATTTATAATGGTAAAATATATTACAGTGGCTATGCAAACTATTTGCACTAATTACACTTTTCAGATAGGCGCTTCTTCCTCAGAGGAGCAGACAGATGGAAGTAATGGTAGAATAACCATAGTTATCTTGCTTATATTCACCTGAGAATTAATTGACCTCTTCTTTTATTTATTATTTTCAAAGGTATACTTTGATACTTTATATTTTTACTAAACCCTTGTTAATTTTTTAGTAACATTGAAAAGTGTTTACGTTTTCCTTCTCCCTGTCAGGGTAGTTCAGGAGCTATAGGCGTTTTAATTTGTGTATGTATGGCCTACAAGTAAAATCATAAAGCAGTCGTTCACATACCTTGAAAAATGGAGCCACCTCTTCTTCATCCCACGCATTCTGAAAAAGAAGAGTTGTAACCTCTTTCATTTGGGCTTGTCAATACTCAAATGATTTCATGTTCATGGTACTGAATGGTGCAACTTTAAGAATTTGTACTGTGCACCACATGACACTTTATCAGATTATTTATTTGTAATCTTCTTGTCATGTTGCCTTTCCATTCCTGAGTACATCTGTGATATATAAGTCAATAATTTTTGTGCAGCATTTAACTCTATAATGAATATGGGGTCAACTCATCTGTGGTAACTCCTCGAAAGTTTCTCCTAACAAGCTGCACAACACAGCATGGCCATTACCGTTCGGAGCTTTCCCCAAAGTTATGGCAGGCAGAACAGAGCTTGTGGCTCAGCTCTCCACTCTTCTAGACGGTCCTATGGGACCCTCTGCACTCTGTTTCAGAGATCTTTGGCAGAAGATACCGGACAAATGAGCAGGAGCTGTATCCCATTTCAAAAAGATGAAAAAAAAAAGAGAAAGAAGGAAGCAGGACTTTTAGAGGGGAAATACAGCAAGGTGCTCGATATTTTTGTTCTTTTAAAGCAAGAAGACAGCACAGTGTGATGCAGGAAATGTGAAAAAAATAGCATTAAGAGGAAAAGTTGGAAGCAAATGTGTGTGTGGGTAGGTGTATATATGTGCATGTATTCATATTAGCATACTTCTAAATTTGGATCCAATGCTGCCTTTCAAGCACCGGAACTCCTGGGAAATATGTGCATTTAATAATTCAGTCTTTTCAAAATTATAGAGAATAAAGCAGGGAAGTGATTCTGCATGAACTGATTTGTTTCAGCCTGAGTAACCACAACAGCAATCATCAAAAGCAAATGAGCCATACCTTTGTAGTCGACACTGACCCGATACTCAAAGCTCCACCATCCCATCTGAATATATTTGATTCATGTTAAACTAGAAACACAATAACACCAAACATTATCTAAAGTCGTTTAATCCTAGAGTGAGCCAAATATCAAAAGCTGAACACCCACAACCAAATGGTCAAAAGCTAAATTGGACTAAGTGCAAAGGAGGAATGGAAATGCACAATAGCATAGATTACTGAGGCGTGAAATACAGACAGTGGATTGTGACTGTTTGCATTTGGCAAAATATGTTTTATTTAGCCAGGAGACAGACAGACAAGCAGCTGTTGGCCATGTTATCCTCTCCTGCTCTGAAGCCTCAGGTAGAACCGCTGCCAGGCCCAGACTCAGCCAAGACCCCCTCCACTCCCTGTGAGATGCCTGGCACGGGTTAGCCTTACCCTTAAAGTAAGTAAATGTTAGTGCATCTGTTTTCATGCAGAGAAAAGTCTGCTGTCCAACGAGTTGCAACACGTGCATCTCAGCTGGGTTTCAATAACCTGGTATGCTCATACTCTGATTATGAGAAAGATAGTGAAGGTGAATTTGGAAGAGTAATTAGCAAGAGTTTATTTTTGGTGCAAAGTGCCCAGTTTAGGTGGGATTCTGAGTAACATTGTCATGTATGGACAGTACCAACACAAGTATGGTAAGGTGCAGGGGCCTCATTTATAAACGGTGCATGTATACGCTCAAAAGATGGCGTACGCCAGTTTCTACGCAATGCTTGCGATTTATAAAAAAGAAACTTGACGGGAAAATGTGCGGTCCTCCACGCAAACTCTAACCCATGCGTACGCACTAAGCACAACGGGAGAGACGAGAAACTGTGACACCGTTGGCAGAAGGAAGAATGGAGAGAAATATGTGAAAATAATACCATCAATAAAATGTTACCTCTCATTTATCATATATGAAGAATTCATCTTAAAATGATTTAACAAACGCCTGTTTGAGACTCCTCAGTGCACACAAACATAACTTGGAGAAATAAATAAATACGGAAATGTTATTGATCACCCCTCGATTATGTTCTCTTGTTAAGAAATGTATTCTCATAAATGATGCGGTAAACAGAAGGATAGAATTACTTTAAACTGACGCCGTTTTGCANATGTAGTCTTGTTAGATGTGCCAAGAGCAAGGACTGTCTTAGGTAAGACAGCTTTTATGTGCGCAGCTCCACTTTCTTGGAACAATCTTCAGCAAGAATTTAAACTGAACAATCTCATTCCTCTGCATGTTTTTAAAGCTAGGCTAAATGAAATGCTCGTTGATACTATGGGCACTTGTAAATGTATTGTTTTATGTTTCTTCATGTGGAACCTATATGCTGCAGGTCTCCCTTGAAAAAGAGATCTATGATCTCAAGTGACCAATCTGTTTAAATAAAGGTTTGAAATGAAATAAACCAGCGACTGTATTCGTCATGACACAGTCAGTCTGTGGTTTGTATTTGTTTAACTTTTGTATAGTTTCTGAACAGATATGAGGAGCTGTGAGCTCTGAGTGCTAACGGCTGATGTTTGGTTTTGTGGTTCGCATTGAAGATGACGTCACGGCAGTTTTACGCAGCGTCGCTCCGCCTACAGTGCATTACTATAGTTACTGCCCCAGCTACTTAACTGTAATGGAAACGCAGCATAAAGTGAGCCTGGCCTACCAAGGCCTAACCATACCGTACTAAGCCGTGCGAGGCCCAGCAGAAATAGCTTTCAAGATTCTTTAGAACCCAGACCTTCAGATGTCAGGGCTGAGAGATGTATCACAGCATTCTACGGTTTGAAACACATGTACACTCTTACTTCAAAAGTCAAGCAGTCAAACGGACTAAAAGCCGGGTCAGATCCTTGCTGTCAAATGCCAAACCAGGTCTTTAACTGGCTACATTGTGAAAGGTCTACAGTATGAGGTGGGCCTTTCAGTCTCTTTGTTGCTCTAGAACATCTTTTTTTTGCCAGGGCGAGACATAAATACATTCCATCGCTCTTCATTCAAATTCAATTCCACCACCTAGCTTAATGTGCACGCACAGTGGCTGAACATCTCATGCTAGATATGCCTGAAAAAAATGTGTGTGAACTGCACAAAAGAAAGTGTGCAGAGAAAGGAAATGTCAAATGCAGCAAAGGCAGCCTCTATTAAGCCCAGAATCACGCTCATGCATGCATGGCCACTCTTGGCTGCTAAATGCTAAACTAATTGTGATCCACTGCTGCCTGAAATGGTTTAGAAACCATTAGAAACAAGCGTTGAAACTTGAAATGGGATTATTCGTCTTGTATCGCACATCAATTTAGGAGACAATCAATAGACAATGTGCTTAATCTAACTGATTTCAAGAAAGCAGAGCTGGTGAGTGAGAGTCAGCAGTGGACTGGGGTCACTTACTATACGTGCAGTTGTCCTTACAACATGTGTTTCAACTCTTGGACTATGGAACCCATGAGGAGTGTGTTGAATACAATGTGTTCTTTTAGATTTGTTAAACATAATCTGAGTAAGATTAATTAGGCACATTAATCACGTTTTCACTCATAGACATTGTAGTTGTGCAGCTATTCCACTGTTGATTTGTATAAACCTTTATGCCCGAGGACCATTTGTTTTTCTTTATTAAAAAAGTAAACGGAAGAGCGTCTGAGAGGCGTTTTCGCTTTTTCGTTGTGATCGCTAAATTCACCTTGTTTATAATATTATCATCATTCCTTCAACCGGATACTGTAGTGCTTCAATGCAAGTGTATTTTTTAGCATACGCGTGCTTTTGTTTTGAAATCACTTCCGTGAGATTCGCCTCGCTCCAATGAGCATTAGACTATTTAGTAAGGTAAAAGCAAAAAACGCCTCTTCCGTTTACTTTTTTAATAAAGAAAAACAAATGCTCTGAAGATCCCAGGTTGTATTTATTGTTTGAGGCGAAGCATTATGCCCAAAAGTTCAGTTTTTGTTTCAGCCTTCCACACCAAATAACTGGTTGCATTTCAGTCGGTGTTGTTCACGATCCCACTTTTCTTGATCTACTTCCTGAGTCGTCTTTTCTTCTGTTTAAATAGACATGTGTAGGCCTACTGAGGAAGATAATTACTTGACACTTAGAAATGACTTTTAAATACTTGTAGGCAGCATTTTAAAACTGCTACAATGAAAAGTAAATCCAGAAAACAAACAGGTTAAAACACGCTGCAAAAGAGTTCAGGCAATATTCAGTTAAGATGCTTAAACAAACTGTAGAGTCCAATATTTAAAATACAATTAAAAGCAAACACACAGTGAAAGTCACTCAGCAGCAAAGTGCAAATATAAATATTTAAAACAGACCACAAGTGGTAACATAAATGGTGACTATAGTGAAGATCTCACAGTCTATCACCTCAACATTCAATCCGATGTCCCTGTTAAAATCAAATAGTGCCCCTGTGACACAATGAATTATGTATTCCCAAAACGTAACTAGGAAGAATGTAAATCTCCTAATGTAATCTTGTATGATTTGAGATAATTGGCCATTTAAATCCATCCTGGTGTTCCTGTTTATGTTTTCAGTGACCAGATTAACATATGACAACTCTCTACGGGTCACACTATGTGATCCTGAACTACACTCATCAAATCATTGAACGCGCTTCCACAGAGCTCATTTCTCGATCGTAGCTGAAACCTGACTGGACTCAGCGGCGTGCAGCATCTAATCATGGCCACTCATTCATCTTTGTATGCTAATGACACCATGAATAAGCCAATAGGATTCAATTCCCACCATCAGTTACAGTAAGCCATATTACTGTCAGCATTTCCTGTGAGGACAATTTGGGAATATATTATTGATAAAAGCTAATTTTGTCACCGACCGGCCCCTCGTGGCAGACCATTCGTCATTGTTACTGTTAGCAACAGGAAATGACCCCTGTGCCTGCTGCTAAACCCCAAAATAACTGTCCCACTACATGTTACCATATTTTTCCTCAACAGTCATAAAACAGTACACATATTCAAATGAGAGGAAGTGTTTATTCTAGCTCTGAGCTGCAAAAAATAGCCACTTCTTATGAAAAATGCATCCAGCTGAAAGCACTGAGTCGTGACTTCACGGACGGACACACACCGCACTACAAGCACAGATCTGGACGGCAACTGTTAAGAAAGTAAATCCCTAATCACTCGCAGGGGCACGTAAATCTGAACGGGATGCCCCCGATTCACAATCAGCCCGAGGCAGACGTCTCTCAGCCTGTGAGCAAAGTACAAATCCCGCAAACTGTGGGGCTACATTCCCCCCCCCCCCCCCCCCCCCCNNNNCCCCCCTCCTGCTCACCAACCTGCTAATCCTTTTTCAATCATGCACTTTTTGGATTATGCCTCTATGTAATTCTTCTCAGGTATTGTTTTATAATTTAATATGATATTTCAATGTGGGCGAGGTGGGTTATGGGTTTAGGGCACCGTGCAGGATTGGATAAGCAGCGCAGGTCTGCGGGCAGCAGATTGGAGCGGAGTGTTAGTGCCAGGCACAAAGCAGTGTGATAAACCTTTGACGCAATGTCCAAATGGAGCAGGTGCACAAAGGTGCTGAGACTGACCTGATTCACTCCTTCCAAAGACTCCCATAATGCATTGTGAACCCTGTATTCGTCCCGACTCTGACCAAGTGTCTTGCCTCCCAAGAGAAGTTAGGATAGTCACACAGTTTATATAAGGAGTAAAAATGGCAGGTAAACATCTTTATTCACCTTTTCCATGTTATGAAAGTTTTGAAATGATGAGTAAATTAAACTACCTAGCAATATAGATCCATAAGCTAACATTTAATGCCAGAAAACTTCCTACACATGATGCATCAGTAGGGTAAAGGTATGGATCAGATATACTTTCACTAATATCATGATAATAATGCCATGTAGTGAATCTTTTAATTGTGATAACATTGATATGTTTATATTTTGATAACAAAAGACCTGATCTGTGTGTCATGTTCTAATCCCGTCAATAGAATACATGAGAGATCGAGATACTTCATAACGTGGGTACCACAAACTCCTAAAATTGAGTAATGCCATTCTTATTGAATAATTCTTTAACATTGCATAAATTGCATAAATACTTTTTCATGGTAAATATCATAATTTGGCTCGACCATATGTCTCAGTAATAATACAGCTTAATATTTATAGAAAATAGATTTCCTTTAACACTTTTCTAAAAACAATTGAGTTATAGTCTGAATGCAACTTGTAATAGATGATTTCACATTGTTGTTGCCTGAACAGCTCCATGCACTCTCAGACTTAGGTGGATGACACAGCTCTGTCATACCACATAAAAGTGCATTGAGCACACTCTTATTTCTGTTTGAATATCCTGCCTTCTCTCCCACCATCCCACCATCCCTTTCCTAACACACAACTCCTCCGGATGAAGGCAACATTACCCTTCATTGAACAGGCGTACAAATCCAATACCTCTGTGCCTGGCGTCCGCCAGACAGGGATGTGCTAAGACAGCTTTACCCATCAATTTTCTAATAATCATCATGGAATATGACAAGAACGGAAAAAAAGAAACCCAACAACACACAAGGGTGGAGGTGAGATATCGGAACACAG
Organism: Notothenia coriiceps; assembly: GCF_000735185.1. Lineage (NCBI taxonomy): Eukaryota > Metazoa > Chordata > Actinopteri > Perciformes > Nototheniidae > Notothenia > Notothenia coriiceps. The sequence continues at coordinate 254,516 of NW_011355631.1, forward strand.
GCCACGTGATTATCGGTCGCTCAAGTTAAGAGCCATCTATTGAACCCACTGATGGGTTTGAAGGCGTGTGTGTGTGTGTGTGTGTGTGTGTGTGTGTGTGTGTGTGTGTGTGTGTGTGTGTGTGTGTGTGTGTGTGTGAATAATTATGCTCTTCTACATTCAAACAAATTCTCCTTTCAGTCCGACCTCCAGCACATCTTGTTTAAGAGCAAGTACTTCTGCCTGAACTTGGTGTTTTAGGCCTTGAAGAAAAATCGGAAAACTCCTTAACACTCTGCAGATAGAATTATAAAATAGAAATTACTGTTTCATTGTTTATTTGAATTCAAAAGAGGGAATTAAATGTGCTTTTTGGTAGCTTTCCACTGTGTACACCTCTTTCTTGTTGTTGAATTAGAACCAGAGACATGTAACACAAGTTGCCCTTGGTCTCGCCTAGGAGAGAGAAAGAGAGGCATCACTGTGAAGAACTGGGTGAACAGCTGAGATAACTGTAGCCTTAACCTGTCCACTGGTTCCCTTATAAAGAGCGTCATTGTTGTGTATTGGATATCGGAGCATATGATTTTTGGCATTTACTTGCAGGAAAGGCACAGTCATCCAATACAATCTCTTTATGTAGTCACAGATACTGTAATGCACATTCTTACATCATTCACTCATTGAATCTAAATCATTCTTTAGACAGTATGCCTTTTAATTTGTTTAATTTAGGTTATACAATCATCTTCTGGTGCTCTCTGCTGCTGGGTCATCACGTGCTGGTGTCACTACGTATTTGCAGTTCATGGAAATCCAGCAGTTGTTTCAAAGCCCTTTGGTGTACATGACTCTCCATGAGATAACACTGCAGACCTGTATGTGAACTTACTGTAACACAACTCAATACAAGATATCAGACATACATTTATACTATACAATCACTTACTGAGATCTGAAATGCACCATAACCCAACTCGACCATGTTCCTGTACGTTGTATCTGCCGGGTTTATTGGGTTTATCAACTGAATCGATTTCTGCCTTTCCACCTGGCTCAGATGCTGCCACCCTCAACTGGCACTGCTCTGAAATGGGGGAAAAAAATTCTATAAATAAAAAAGTGAAATGCAAACAGTTCATACAACATTTTCTTGTGGTGTGCAAAAAAAAAAACTCCATTCATGCAATACAGAAATCCAATAGAAATGCCTGCCACCTTTGCTCCAGCTGATGAGCAGATTTGAATGTGATCTCCGTGACTTGTCATAGGAAAATGTGTTTCAGTGGTAAAATATCACTGAATGATTTATCACAAAAAAGCTTTACTGCAGCAGCGAGAGATGTTTCCGTTCGTGGTTGCTCTCAGTTGCGGCTCACAGGCTTCAGCAAAGAAGGAAACTTGAGGTGAAAGTCAGTTGTCAAAGGCTGAGCGCCTCATTGTGTCAGAGAGCAGTGAGTCCGGTCACTCCTCTCTCTAATGAGCCACTTGGAATCTTTTTTATATCACCTGCTTTCTTTTTACCAACTTTTTCTTATCGGTTACACCTGGCGTGGAGGATTTTTTTCTCCTGGAGTGTCCGGCTCTAGGTGACGTTGCGCCGGTACCGGGAGCTCTCCTCCATTCCCCGCGAGCGGCGGAGACAAGCTGGTCGCTCTTACGACGAGCCTCCCATTCCCTCGCCGCGCTAAGATGTCCCGTTTCAAAGCGGATTTATTTGGCTGCGACACGAGTGGCTGTCCTCCACGCTATGAAGCACTGAAGACCAAGGTGAGAGTCTCAGCCCTTCTTCTTTTCATTTCATCCATCCCCAATCAAACCGGAGCGCGTAAACTTTTAGAGCTTCGCTGCGACGCACACGGAGTGGGTGGCCAATTTGTGCCTCGTGTGGGATTTGTATCCCGACTAATTTGGGAACAGATGCATACGTTTTCTGTTTTATCTTTTGTCTGCTTTTTATGCACTACTCTTTATTTTTCTATGCGTGGGAATGCAGCCCACAAATCAGCAAAATAAACACGTTTGGTTCGAAAGTGTAGCCAGTGTTGTAGTGCCCAGACTTTGTAAATGATATATCTGGTTGAATTGACTGAGCTGTCTTCTTGCAATTTCCTGCATAACTCACCTGCGTGTGCTTTATATGAGGGTTTAAATGACACATGAGAGGTGGTATAGGCACTGCGTTTCCACATACAGTAAAAAGTCATTTGAAATGAATCAGTCACGCTGTGTGCAGATAATATCCCCCATGATTCCTTGTCATGTGTAGATAACACGGAGACAGCGCTCTTGTCATCCAATTGATTTTTCTCTCTCACGCTGGATTATCATCTTTTATTACTCATCTTTTAAAGCCAATCTTTATCTTGTTACATGAACACTTTTACGCACGTTTTCCGAGGTTCGGTTCTCTTTCTGATGACACTATTGGATGCTACAAGCCCCATGCAGGTTGGGGTGATATATGCGGGGGTGATGAGGGCTTCTGTGGGCCTATAGGCTGTCTGCAGACAGAAGGCATCCACACATTGAGCTGTATGCTTGTCCACCTACTGAGAGGTTGCTCTTTGGTTAATTAGTTAGACTCTCACGTGGCAGAAGAGTGTGAATTACATAAGTGTGTTTTCTCATTCTCCTCCATCTCTTCCCCCCCCCCCTCACAAGTCCAGAACTGTGAAAGCNAGAAATCTATTGTGGAACACAAGGTCTCATTAATGCAGCAGGGATAGCTTTAACCCCTACACACCGCGCCTCACACACACACACACACACACACACACACATACACACACACACACACACACACACACACACACACACACACACACACACACACACACAAACACGCACGCCTTGCTGAGGAAAGAGAGGTAGAAATGGATAGATGTAAGGTAGGGATTATGCAAGTCTGGGGAAAAGGTGGGAGGAAATCTATACTGCTGATGCAATGACATTTTTACACTCGTGATACAAAGTTGTAAAAGTATCTCGCAAAATATAGAAATGACAAAATGTGTGTATTTATTGAAAACTTAACTATATAGCAGGATTTAAGTAATTTAAAGTAATTTCCCTGTTGAGGATTAATAAAGTATATCTTCTTCTTCGTCTTACTGTCCTGTAAGAAGAAGAAATATTGATGAAGTTATACTTATCAATTTTGACGATGGTATATTATTGGTAGCCTTTCAAGAAGTTAGCTGAGCTTTCCAGGGTCGAGTGTGCATCTTGTACAATGCCTGCTGGGATTTATCCACTCATAGAAAGATTGACGATGTCTCTGTGATGTCACTTAGTTTTCTGAAAAAAGCAAAGTTACCAATTGAGGGACATTTTTATATAGGTTTTTATTTTGTTCAACATCAGAGGTTTGTTCAAATGTTTAATGGTTTTAATAATTAACACATTTTATTGGTTAATGGAGATCCAAATGCAGCCTATGACCTTAAAGCTTAATGTTTAACCTCTATGGCACTAGTAAACACAAGCCTAACATAAAACTCAATATTGTTAGGTCAGCCGTTTTAAGAGACAAAGGATAAGAGTGGGAGTGGGATTTGGAAATGATTTGAATTTATTTCCAATAAAACTGTCGCGCAGAGCATGTTCCTTCCCCAACAAGCAAAGGCTGGAGCATGTGGCGAGGAAGCAATTTGTTGTTCTCATTAGGAGTTCCTGGGCTCTGGTATTGATATGTGTTTAGAGATAAACTCCCCCAATCACTCTCCATCTGTCTTTGTCTCTCCAATGCTACAATAACAGCAAAGCAGGATTTCATGTGGGTGTTGTCGGTTGGATGGATCCGTTGTTTGCCTGCATTGTGTGGGTCCAAATTGCATATGAATAAACAAAACATAATATTTAATTTCTGGAGCTATCTTGAATCAGAAGGAACAATATTAGCAGCAGAGAGGGCCGTTCCTAAATGTTTTGGGCAGCAGCATCCATACTGAGTTCATTGACAAAGAAGGATGATATACATGAATACATTTCTGAGTCTGGTAATATTTGGCGACACCAGAAGACAGTTTAAAAGTATTCGATCTTAGGCCCCCTTATCACTTTTAAAATGTAATGTACAAGTGCGAGAAATGGAGAGAAAGAAGATAAAAGGAGGGGAAAGGCAGATAGAGCTTTGCTATCTGGGTTACAAGTCCAAGACATCTGTCACACAAACGAGTTTTGTTTGATTGGTGAGAGCCCATCTTTCTCGAAGGCTTGTCGGCAGTTAGCAAATTTATATTCCCCCTTGTCCCGTCTTCCGTCAGCGCTTATGGTTTTTCCGGGCCAAGACTGTCAGCCACCGTGGTCATATCTTATTTTAAACCTAGAAACAGTCAAAAACTCGGTAACTTATCTTCACTTCTTTTGATATGGTCACCGTTACCTACTTTTCATGGATCACAACTTCGACCTCTGTTTCTGATTGTTGTTGCCAATACGATAGCTGATGGAAAATAACACCCCACCCCCTTAGATTATCAACTTTATATACATTAAAGGGGACCTATCATTAAAAATGCACTTTTGTACGTCTTTTATACATGAATATGTGTCCCCCGGTGTGTCAGGGAACTCACCAAGTGTCAGAAAAAACAACCCTCTCTCTTTTCCTCCATACCCAAATCTCTAAAAATGGGGCTGCAACGGATCTGATACAGANCTCCCCCCACCCCCCCCCCCCCCCCACAAAAGTCCAGAACTGTCGAACCGCGTGTCCAATTGGAGAGTCATCCACCTAGTTCGGTATGTCGAGTTACACACCTAACGGAAGACAGGGACGTCTGTCGGATATCCGGGGTGTCTTCGGGAGTAGTGGGGCGTATATAGTGGGGTTGGACGTTACCCCGCGAACATCGTAGGGTTATCACAGTAGTCTTTCTCTTGGCTTGGAGCCTTTTTTGCACGCATTTTCACAAGTACATTGTTCTATTTCTAACCGGAATTTTTTCTACTCATTATTCTACTATAGGGTCGCACTCGTCTCTTTTTAGTTAACTACTGTTCTGCGACAGAGGCACAAATAGATGTGTACTGTTCCTTAGTACCCCCTCAATAGACGTGTGTTCGCACTGACTAAGGTAAAGTTACTGAAAAATCTCCTTCTCTACCTCCTCTTACTCTTTGTGTGAATACATTAAGGTGTGAGAAGACGGTGCACTCTCAGGATTGATTAAATTGTTCTCGTTAGCAATGTTATTGAAGGGTGAAGCAGGAATGAGTTAAGCCATGTCGCCTATTTTCCCTCTGAAAACAGCAGTGAGTGTTTATGTAAAATTACAATCAATTATGTTCCCCTATGTAGGCTCTTGCCCATTTCTCATTGATCAGTTGAATGATATTCTGTTTAAAATGACACCGTGGTGCTGGAGTGACACCTTTGTCATATACATTAAAATCAGACGACTTCCTACACTTACAAGTAATAGGAGATTAAACAACTTAATGTATGAGGCCATGATAATAAAACTACATAAACCCATGGGTACGCCCTTTTTATTTATTTACATAAAATAGTTAAATCCCTTTATTTGATCAATTACGCACCATTCGGAGTTGTTACAAAAACATCTTAATTATCTTTTTAAAATAACAATTACTAATAATCTGAATTAAGCAGTAGGAGATACTAACACAAAAGCATTTAATATCTTAAAATTGCACACGCCTTTGGTTGCTTGCCCAGTAATAATTGCCAGCTGGGAGTCAGAGATATTCCTCTTTCTATTTTACCCGGATGCAATATTTCCTTTGAGACCGTTGATGCGCGCATTTGTTGGATAATTTAACGCGATGGTCGACCCGGGTGAACTCCACTAAAAGAGGTTCAACTGCAGGCGATCCTCCTCCCTCCTGAGTTATAACGGGTCCCGAAAGAGGATGCTGCGCGCGTGTGTGAGGGTGGTGGGGGGGTTTGAAGGCGAGGTGGAGACGGGTTAGAGGGGTGGGGAGAGAAACCATAGGTGTGCGTGGGGGGGAAACAAGCTGACTGTGCGTCTCATCTAATAGAGCCTCGGAGCGCATTATCTTCCCCGCCATCTCCGTTTGGGCGGGCGGTGCTGAAGGGAAACGTCCAGAAGAGCGGATATTCTCAGACGCCGAGTGTAATTGGTGTGATTCCTGTCCCTGTTGGGTGGCTTAAACCTATTCATAGCGCGGGAGTAGGATAGAGAGAGTGGGGATGAGATCCGCGCAGTGATCCGCACGCAGTTGGAAAGGAAGGAATTATAAACAGGAGGGACGCACACGACTTGGTCAAAGTTTATTTTGCGAAGTGGGTTTTTTTCCTTTTCTGCGGACATCACTGCGCCTCAGATTGACGCCGTGATGGAATGACACTTGGAGAGAGGATGATGGACACTTTGGCACCGGAGCTCCGTCTCAGAAATCCCCCCGCTTACACCAGGCGCGGTGCTGCTGACCGAGCCCTCAGGACGGTGATCAGTCATTTGTTTTGAAGTGGCAGGAAAATCCTCCTCTTGATCGTTTTCTCCAAACAAGAGTGAGAGATGGTGCGCACAGCGATTCCTCTGAGACAGACGTGCGTACTCATCACATTGCCGTTAAGGAGCGCGTCTTAAAGAGCTTCTTTCTTCATCCTTCTTCATTCTTCTTCTCTGAACTTGTTGAACGGCGTTAAAGAGAGAGCAGGGGAACAGGGAGTACCCTGTACAAGAAATGTAAGTTCTTCTTTTTGCTCGTAAAGTTTACTTTTTGTGTGTTGGAGCGTTCTCCAGTCGTGTGTTACGTGGCTGCATTTATCATCTGTAACACATAGACAAACAGTGTGCTGATACTTGTAGGACTTTTCCCTCAAAACATCATGAATAACTTTTCTCTGAACCACAAAGGAATATCCATTCATATTTACACATGAGGCGACCTTGAATGCATCCAAAACTTACTCTTCAGGTCATTTTTTGAGGCGCCCCCTTGTGGAACTTATTACCAAATCGTTGCCTATCTATCAGCATAATTACATCTGTGTCATGCTGCAGCCAGTTGACCTATACGTCATTTTATGAGCTACCTGTTACAGTGAGATTAGTTTGGCCACAAGCTTTCCATGTTGCTTCACTCTTCGCGCATGCACTAGCTTCTTATTTAATACACATTTGCTTAATTATTATTCTTCTTTGAGATTAATGTTAGCCCTTTGGTGTTACAGCATATATTATTTCTCACAAATCTGTGGCTGTGTCCTCTTAACTTTGACTTTTACATAAAAGTTATTTTCTGAAAGACCCACATGATTTTACCTTCGCCTTGTATTGGATAATACCTTTAAAATATATATTTTTTTTTAAGGACATGCTCATCATTATTATCACAATAACATAATGGCTTAAGGGCTGAGGCACATGCTGTACTGAATGGATAAGATAACACCTTTTAAGTGTAGTTTTAAAACCTTTAATTAGTAACCTTAGTGATTTTTATGGAGTTAGAAATTGTGATTGTACTCATAATATTTCACTCAACCCATGAAAGAATGACAGGTAATAATGAGTCATCTCTTGTGTGGCTGTTAGCAGCTGTCGTGCTGTATATTTCAGCAGAGAGCTACCTGGGCGAGCGCATTCTTTAGAGCTCAAGTGGACGTTTTGAGTATCCAGACATGTCACTGTGGTTGCAGAATAATGTGCCAGCAGCCTTTTAGGAAAAGTGTCTTTAATAATGCATAAGGTGTTCCTGTGTCGCACGGAGAGGAATGCTCGGTGGCGAGGGGAGGCAGGGTGAGAGACGGAGGGGATGGAGGCAGGTCAGGCGGAGGCTCGTTGGGTGCCCCGTGCACCGCTGCATGTGTGAAGCTGGAGTAACCCACGCCCGAGGGTGTTCAACTCCACTCGGGGCGGCTTTCTGCGAGTCACCCTGTCAAAAGTGTAGCTATCGCACACACAGAGTTCATGTGGCAGCTTCAGCAGCTCAGGGGAGGGGGGGGCCGGGTGGGGTGGAAGGAGTTAGAAGGGACAGAGGAAGAAATAGAGGATTGTGGCAGATTCAGCTGGTGCAGGCAAGTGGAGGACGCCTTCGGAGGCCTGACCTGTCTGACTCCATTGGACGCTGGATGTGAGGAGAGGCTGCAGCCACTTCCATTTAAAGGAACCTCAGCAGGGTTCAACATGGGTTTTTGATAGCCAGCACTGATGTGGCCCTCCCTGAAACTCCATGCTACGGAATTCTATCATAATAGAGGAGGAAATCTCAATACAAGCCCAGTGTTGGCTGTTTGTCTAACCCTATAGCCGAACCACAGCTTTGATTCCTTCTGAAGCAGCCCACCCATCCCCACAGCAGAGTCACTTAACCAGCTGTCAGCACTCAAGCCATTTGCTACCTGCCGTCATTATTAAAAGATCATAAGCCTGCCGATTGAAGGCGGCGACATTTTAAGAAGTGGAAAAGAGCGCTAAGTGATGGGCTGACTCAGAGGCATGCCCCGGGGAAGCATTACAGGCGTGCTCTCGCTGTTCTACCGTAACGCTGCCTGTCATGTTTGCGGGGCCATGCTTCACTCTCCATATGTTTATTCATGAGGACAGTGGCCCTATTGGCAGGTTGTTAACAGGAAAGATTAGGGGTTCTGGAAAGGCAGGCAGAGAAATCTGGTGAGTGAAGCACAGAGAGCAGGCAGGAGGCTTTTTTATTTCTGAAGCGCGGCCAGCTTCTATCTTTATCTATCTTTCATCCGTTTCTGACTGTCTGGCCTCCTGTCTTTCTGTGGCTCTCTCTCTCTTTCCTGTGCTCTTGTTTCTCTTTAAGCAAGGCACTGGTGAGGAATATGAAACAGGTAGGGAAAGATGAAAGTAGGTAGAGACAGCACAGAAGCAGGGTCAGAAATTGCCCTTGAAAGTGCATCAAATGCGTGAAATAAAAAATGAAAGGTGGGATAGAAGGGATATCAAGTGGTAACCTTGTAATTATGCTACCCAACACGATACTGACCACTTCATTTAGAGCTAAAGTGGACATTTATTTCTATTTCGAGATTTTCGTAATATTCTAATGTGTTAAACTTTTAAACAGACAGGCAGGTGTGTAAGTACTGCCCCCTGTGGGCCACTGTGGGTGATTTGTGTGAGGTTATGACCTGGCAATTCTCTTCGCTGTGTCCTGCTGGAGGAAAAAATGATCAAAGAACGAATAAAATTGAAGTCTGGAGCCGTTGAAAATGTAGCCACTACAGAGGCAGAAGCAGGACATAAATGCTGAACCCACAAAACCACTGATCAATAAAGAAAGATCAATATGCTAAGAATTGACAAGTGGAAGGATGGGCGATGAAGTGGGACATAAATAGGAAAACACTGTGGCTCAAAAATTAACATGCTGAGAGTTTATTGCCCATTTAAACTGTTAAGATAAAATTGCCAATGAAAGGGCTAGAAATATCCTCTTGAGTAAAAAGTGAATCAGGTCTTTTTAGGGTTGAGGTGTGTCATATGTGAGGGATGAGCTCCATCATCTGTTATTCGATAAAATGCATGATTTACAAGTGACTCCCACCAGTAGTAAAGAGCGGCTCTGGGGACGTGCGTGTAACGTTTCCCTTGTGATTCGGAGAAACACTCAGTCACGCTCGAGTGGGCCTGGGGATGAAATGGAAGCAGACACATGGAGGCAGGGAAGTGGTCGGGTTCATGGGTGGCTGTTTGGGTGGGTGGGATGAACTCACCAGCCAAACAAAACCTCTCCTGGGTCTGCCGGGCCTTGTGAAAGATTCATGTGTTTAAATATAAAATCCAGCCTCCGTTTGCAGTGCTGACTGGTGTACCTTCAGTCCCTTGCCGTGTCAGGCTGCGAGTGCACAGACTGCTCTACGGCACGTGATCTACCAGCACTATGTATGGTGAAGGCTCTTCCAAAAGAAATGCTTCCCCTATCTTTAAGTATTAAATCAGATCATTTTAAAGCAGAAAAGCATGCAAATATGCAGTGTTTTCACCAACAATATTACAATTGTGGCTAATTTGCTTCATCTTCAGTTTACTGGCAAATATATAATTTTCTAAATATTATTAAAACTTTAATTTCCTTTTTTATACACCTTAAAATACATGTATTCACTTTTAATATTTCTTTAGAAAATGTCAGTAAGATCAGTTGTCTGGTGCAATGAGGGAGAAGGAGCAGATGTTATTTTTAAGAATTTCGAGCAATTTTTGCGAGAACCATATCAGCACAAATCACGTTTTAAAGCGAGCTTTGATTTTTTTAAACTTCCACATCTCTTAAGTCATTCCTCAGACACTGCAGGTGATCCCATTGATAACATGTGCTAGAGAAAATGTGTTGTGACGAGGCCGCATCAATGCATGATCAAGATATATTTGCAGTTATATTGTCATACATTCGTTTTTTTAAATGTCACACAAAGACAGTCAGTCTGGCAGTCACCTCCCTCACACCCGGCGACCCCCACTGTTACTGTAAGTGTGATCGCTCTGTGCCTATATATATATATATATATATATATATATATTTAAAAAAAAAAAAAAGTGTCCGAAACGATTTGATTAATGTCAGTCCCAAAAAATATAATTGTATAATTGGGGAAACACAATGGATTGTTAACATGACTGTTGAACTCTCACACAGTTTCTTTGTCCTACAAATATGGCATTAATCTAGTCAAGAGTACCACATTAATTGACGGCTCTGGGATTTACATTTCTAAAGGTTCTAATTATAATAAGCCAATTTAATAAAATACAATTCCAAATATCACATCACATTAAAGCACTTTTGTTTTCAGGCTGCAAACTATCCAAGTGTGCAATTTGAACCTGTCAGTGAGGAAATCTGATAAGGTATTTTAATGTATGTCACATAATAGTATTGTTAAAAATTCAAAGCCATAAACCAGTTAATGTGGTAAAGGATCTTATTTCATATTGTGTGCACTTATGTTAGAATAGGGGATGTTTCAGGGTGCATTTACGGTAGGGTAATAGAGACACTGGTATCTCACGTATTTTTGGCTCACGGCTCACCTTAAGCCTTTTCAAATCATCCTGTTTACTCTAAATAACATTCAGCAATTCAAACAGCCACACTGTGTTACATTTTCGTATCATTATACATTTTTATGGATTAAGTCAAGAAATTGTGATGCAGAGGAGGCGACCTGAAAGGCACCCCACTGATATTTAGACAGTCAAATGTTTATGTATCTGTTAGAGCAGGAAGTAGTATTTCAAGCCTGAAACTTTGAAGACGTACATTTTTTCATCTAATTGTCAGTAATTTGTTTTTGTTTGGTGCATTTGCATTATCTAAAATAATAACCAAGCAGCAGAGGTGAGCTTTACATTACTTTTAAAGATTTTCTAACATTTGCATATTCCTGCCGTGTGTGTGTGTGTGTGTGTGTGTGTGTGTGTGTGTGTGTGTGTGTGTGTGTGTGTGTGTGTGTGTGTGTGTGTGTGTGTGTGTGTGTGTGTGTTTG
>NW_011355631.1:265965-284976 GCF_000735185.1 Notothenia coriiceps
CTCTTCCACTATTCTCAGAATCACAATACCCACTTTTGTACTGGTTTTACATTATATTTCTCCATGATATTATATTGTGTGAAATGTAATCCCATTTCCTGGATAATTCTTACTTCTATTGTTGTGATAAATCACTATTTTAAACAGAGCTCAAGGCATAAGGGGCAATTTGTTTTTAAAATCAGTTTGCAACCAGCTCAAGAGTTTTACATTTTATCGTGTCATATTCTTGAACACCTCAAGTTACCAAGTTTTTTTTGCCTCTAAAATCTTGTTTCTAGTTGAGGATAACACACTTTTTTCTCTGTATGTGCCCTTGCTGAATTTGACACATTTCCATGCCACTGAGCCTATGCCCCTGACCTTGGCTGTTCATTAAAATGATCATTTACGTCCATCAGATTGAAGTGTCTCCGAATGACACAATGTGAACATATCCACAGACACAGATGCAGCTCCACAGCTACTATACTCTGGTACAACACATCACATAAACACTTTGAAGAGGCACATGCAAATACTATAACCACATCCCTATACCACAAATGTGAAACCGTACAACTGTACATTTCTTATCTGGATGTCAAATCTCCATATTGTTTCTTATCAGTGTCTCTATAGTCAAGAGAATAACCTAGAAGGTGTATCCTATTGTTCCAAGTCTTACATTACAGAAATCACCTTGTCATTCTGTCACAGCTTGTGCTCTGCATGCTTTTTTGGCACAATCTGTACTTTGATATTAATCCTTTTTAAACATCTATAAACAGTATAAATATCTCATATCCTCCAATCAATTCCCCTATCTTGTTCAACTAATCCACTATTCTTTTTTTATTTAAGGCTGCTGTGACCAAGTGCCTTAATTCATCTCAATGTATCGCATAATAAATTAAAATTGAAATTAATTAGCCATGTTTGAGTTAATAACAAAAAAAAATCAATTTACAAACACCCATCTACACTGTAGCTGCTAATTGATCACTGATGACTGGAGGGGATATTGGTCAACACACACACACACACACACACACACACACACACACACACACACACACACACACACACACACACACACACAAAAGACGCTTACGGTCACTTCAAAAAACAAAATCACAACCTTTTCTAAAATAAAGTCTGTTGTTTTTAATTTACTTCTGCATCGTAGCCAATGAATGTAGCAGATAGTGACACACAGACAGTAGAAAGGGCACAGCTCAAACTGGTTGTCAGATATTAATGGACGCTATATTACCTGGGAAGTAAACCTCTGTATGTGATAAAGTGCAGTGTCTCCTGCTTCAGGCAGCTCTACCACTTAAGAGAAAGAACGTTAGCAGCAATGTTCAAGATATTTAGAAAGATGTTGCTCATACTGACAAACTCTCACAAGTCTGCTTGGTGTAAACTTAAAAAAACTTTATCAACAGATGTAAAATATCAGATTTTTTATTTCACTTTTCGGAGACTTTCTTTATAACATTTCAAATAAAGCTACCAAATTAATTACTATATTGAAAAAGTAAATGGCAATAACATCCTATACCCATTGATGACATCAGAGTCACCATGACCAATGACCCTGTACCCTTAGAGCACTTAATTATTCGCAATGGTACTCAAATCAGTTAAAAATAAGACACATGCATATTCATCAAATTCTATACAATCTGTATTTTCCCCAAACATTTAATATTATATACTGTTACCTTAAGTGGATCACCTCACAGTTCTGCTCTCTTTGTGTGACTTAGACATTAGATCATATGAACAACTAAGTACAACATAATAGATACATCTTGTTTGATGCCTATCATTCCAGCTCATGAAGTGGGGGGTGTGAGGGGTGTGTGTGTGTGTGTGTTGGGTGTGAGCCGATGGTGTAAGCTGTCTGTAACACTGTAGGCTTGATCCAACCGAGTGAGGTGAGGGTTTGGTGTGAAAGCAGCAGGATCCAATTTACCCTGATGGCCTCGCTTACTGATTTTTTGTGTTTTGATGGACAACAAACACCAACCTGGCACCCCCACCTTGCACCCATCTAACTTTAAATCCACAAATACACCTTTCACCCGTATCATGGCGCCAGCTAATGTTTCCTCACTGTCAAATCATACTCCCATAAGGATGGTGTATTCACCCCACCCTTCTTCTGTTTCTCCGCAGCACCACATCGCCACGCAGGAAGAGGACCATGATTGACAGCCGGGCAAGCTGAGGAGACCTGTCACTCATCTTCCTATCAGTGTGAAAGAGGGCTATCTCCTTCTCGCCTTCCCCCCCCTCTTCCTCCTCCTCACTTCCACCCTACCTAAATCCTCTCGTCTTATCTACTCAATGGTCTGGTAACCTCACTATCCCTCATAGTTATCCAGCACTCGAGAAAAAGAGACAGAAGTAGTAAAGAAAAACAACGAGACACTTCTAAACCTTCCCTCGCTCCACCTGAGGGGAGCTTGGCATGCCTCCTCACTCCAGTTGAGTGAGTTGTAGAAAGAGGGATCCCTTGTTAGTACAGAATACAGGAGATACAGCTCCTCGAAGAAGGAGCCCAGAGAGGACCAGTCATGCGTTTCCATTTTGCGCTGACGCTGTGGACCAGCGTGTGCCAGGCCGTGCAGCACTACCCCGCCGCATGGGGCCACTACGATTTGTGTAAGTTCCAGATTTACACAGAAGAAGGCTTAACCTGGGACTACATGGCCTGCCAGCCAGAGGCCGCAGACATGACCCAGTACCTAAAAGTCACTCTGGATCCCCCCAACATCACCTGTGGAGACCCTCCGGAGACATACTGTGCCCTGGTGAGTACAAGTCAAGGAACAGCTAAATATTCCCTTTTTAAAAATTGCACACACACACACTTCATTTCAAGGCAGCCTTTTTATCTGTGGCCATGAATCGTGTGTCTTCTCGGCTGGTTCTGACCCCACAGCCATGACAGTCACGTTCAAAGCCTCAGCGTGGCTCAGATATGTTGCCGGGGCTGAGGGAGTAGAGAGGCGTGTGCCCATTGACGTCACGTTCTGCTGTTTAGAGATAGCTACTTCCAAGAGTGCACTGCACTGTCTCATGTGCCGATGATGCTCTTTACTCCCAGAAAGAGCATGTTATTGTAGCTTCTCTGTTGTATCAGAAATAAGATGAGTGGGTGGTCTAACATTTAAAACACTCTCCGGGTGAAATAGTGCAGAGGTGGACTATAAATACAACAGCATGTTTGAGAAGTTAAGTGGAGCACTGTTTGAAGTCCCAGTACACCATTTTTGTTTGTTTTTCTTACATTTGGCGGTACTTCTGCACGTGCATTGTGCATTGCTTTTTAGCTTTTTTTTACTCAAACATAGCAGTCCAACGTAATCAAATTCACTGTCAGGATTTATTATTAGCCAGTATGGTTTTTTCTTGTCCTTAAAATGTTTATTTAGGGAATTCGGTGACACTGTGTATTGGAGACAGTTGCTCTCCATTTCAGCATACTGTATTTGCCTTCCTGTGAGAAATGAATATCAGGCAGTGTCAGATTTCTTTGGTGGTCGACATGCAGGTTCGTTTTGTGACTTTGACCATGTTAGCAGGCTGTTTTTAGCTCAAAACACCAAATCGCCTGGGCCAACCTCACAGAGCCAGCTGTAGTTCTGTCCCCCAAAAATACTGTATAATGGATAATGAAGTACTTCCCTATTTTACAGTAGAATCAAAAATAAAATAAATCAAATAGCATTTCCTTTATGACAAGAATTTCCAGGTCAGCTTATTTTCTTGCAGGAAGTTGCTATGTATTTTTATAACCAAAAACAGGTTGAGGGTATTTTATTATTTCAATTAGCTTTTTGTCTGTTTAATTTAACCAAACAGAATGTCAGGGTTGTTGAATCCCTGAACACATTTCCCGTGATCGACTTGTTGATGAAAGGCTCCAAAGTGTTGCATGTTAGTCTAATCCTGATTACTTGAAAGTGATTTTTTGTCGGATGAGAGGCATTTCATATTGAAATAGCACAATAAAGAGCAGTGATTGGTTGATTGCTTTACCCTTTGAAGTTCACGCGGTGCTGTTGATTCTGCAAATTACACTGCAATCATACAAAAAAAAACACAAATTCCTTGAGGAGCTGAAACTAAATGAGCAAAGAAGATGCATATTAGGTCAAGTATTTAATTAGCAAGCCGCCCTCCTCCTTATTCCGGCATCTTTTCAATTTGAAACTCACAGCTGGTCGCCTCATCTTAACGCTAAATGATGAATCCATTTTGGGCCGTCGTGTGTTACCAAGTCATCAAAGATTCTCTCAGAACAAATGCACTCCTCAATAGCTTCAAGAGCTCTTTAGATAAATAGAAAGATGTTCGAGGGAAAGTAGTAACTTGAGAAGTATAAATAGACGGTCGCCATGAGCAGAAAGTCAGCTGAGAGGAGACACAGAGAGATTAACAAAATACAGATGACAAAGACAGCGAGAGAATGATCAAGAGAGGCACAGCGAACATGGGGGAGACAGACTCAGAGGACTATGTGCAAAGTATACGGTGACTGAAGAACTAATATCTCCTGTGTGGGGCGGGATGGAGGCTCCGAAATGTGAATAATTCAACATGTTTTGTAGCTAATGTGTTTTATTCATAGGACACATTATTCAGCCCGACATCTCTCAGGCACTTTTGAAAAATGCTGACTCCCATGATCGGCCAAGGTTGGTCGAAGGCGAAGAAGGTTGGGGCAGGGGGAGGAAGCCGAATCTGGGAGGCCATCGTCAAAATGGGGTCATCATCCGTTCTCCCTCAGGGGATCATTGTGACCTCAGGTCGATCCTCATTTGAACCTGAAATGTGTCCGCTGCTAGCTGTTCAGCGACTGTTTTGTGGATAAAGTGTATGAATCCTGCGTCAACAGTGGACATTCTTGCTGATGTTTCGGCGGAGGTGTTCTATTGCTGGACGCACAGTTGAAACAGAGTTTATTATTATTATTGCCAGCCGTTTAACAGTCTGATGATCGTTGATTGAATCAGAGGGAGATTGCGCCGCGCTGCTGCCCTCTTGTCTCCGGCAGTCAATGTGAAAGGAGGGCTTCAATTAAACAGGTTAGTTCCAACATAGCCATTTCCTCTCTCGCTGTACTGTACTCATCACAAATCAGTGAAATATGACCCCTGCCGCTTGCCATAGAGTCTCTGCAATTGGTTTATGTTTACTCCGGGCAGCTACATGGCTCCAAATCAACATCGGAACAATTATCATTGATATTCCAGCTACTTGGCTGCCAATACGCTGCTGCCATGCCAATAGTGCTTTGCATCGTAAGTCAGATCATTGCAGATTCAGGGCAATTATCATTAGGCCGCGTTATCGGAGAATTTCATCTTTCTGGTAATTGATTCTGCGCTCGTACAGCCGGGTGTATTTTAAAGTCTGCTTCCTGAAGGTAACGGACACCAAAGCCTGGCGAGAGGAGAGAAAGGTGGAGAGAAAGGTGGAGAGAGGTGCAGCAGCTCCAGGGCGTGGCGCTTATATGAGCTAAGTTTCCTCGGGTTGCGGCCTTCATATCCCACACACAAACACACACATTACACATCACTCTCCCCAGTAAAGGCTTTTTATTCTGCTTCTAGCCCGGTGACCTTTTCGATAGCAATAAGCTGGCATTCACTGAACTCTGGCACACACATCTGCCATCATATGAGATTTCACTGTCCCCTCCAGTTCTGCTCAGACTGGCCTTTGAAAGTCTGGACAGGTCGCAGAGCCTCCAAGAGTCCGTGATTGACTTTGTGCAGGACTCAGGAGAGCAGCTTGGACTTCATAGAAAAAGGATGTGTTGCGAAAGAAACAAATTCCCGTTAATCAACCTGTCCAGACAAATCGACAGCTACGAATTTTGTGTATTCTCAACACTTTTACACCTATACTTGTTTAGAGAAGTCTGTGTGAATACTGTAAATACTGCCTCAGGTTAGGGTTAGGGTTAGGGCTGGTAGATTAAACTGAGTTGTAGTTTCCCCATGTCTAGCTCCTGTTACATATATATATATATTATCAGTGTTTTATTTATTGTTCTATAGTTTAAATTAATGTAACATCTCAGTTCAACCATCACTTCAGCACAGCTTATCAACCATCAGACCCTTACATGTGTTTATAATGCACTTGGGATTACACATAGAAGAAGCCCCTCCCTTGGTGTTACTCTATAGCCTACATGATATACTAAACGTGCTTGTGTGTGTGTATATCTCCTTATGTTTTCCTTTCAAAGTTCAGTTTGTCTCTATTGGTGCCATCAATTTACAACCTGGAANGCTTGGACTTCATAGAAAAAGGATGTGTTGCGAAAGAAACAAATTCCCGTTAATCAACCTGTCCAGACAAATCGACAGCTACGAATTTTGTGTATTCTCAACACTTTTACACCTATACTTGTTTAGAGAAGTCTGTGTGAATACTGTAAATACTGCCTCAGGTTAGGGTTAGGGTTAGGGCTGGTAGATTAAACTGAGTTTGTAGTTTCCCCATGTCTAGCTCCTGTTACATATATATATATATATATATATATATATATATTATCAGTGTTTTATTTATTGTTCTATAGTTTAAATTAATGTAACATCTCAGTTCAACCATCACTTCAGCACAGCTTATCAACCATCAGACCCTTACATGTGTTTATAATGCACTTGGGATTACACATAGAAGAAGGCCCTCCCTTGGTGTGTGTATATCTCCTTATGTTTTCCTTTCAAAGTTCAGTTTGTCTCTATTGGTGCCATCAATTTACAACCTGGAAATGAATGAATGAATGCTGAAACCTGAGTCCCAGCAGGCCATTGCAGTTCATAACCAATCAAATCTAAATGAGCAGCCAAAGACGATTATTATAAAGGTGGTGCAGCATGTGGCTTATCTTGCCTATTTTAGCTCTCATGAAAGTTCATTTAATTAGTGTCATGATGAGAAAAAGTATCTTACGAATAGTCTCTAAAACCCTAACCCTCAACCCTAAACTTGAATATATCATATTTTGCATGTAACTGAAGGTAAGGTCATAAAATATAGGGGGAGGGACATCTTTAGATATTTATTACACATTTACTTTACTATGGTTTTGCGTTTGCAATATTGTCGCCATTGACTCCCATGGATTTACATTGAGAAACATAGCTCTGACCTTTCCTAAGCTGATCCTGATTAGAGGTTTCAGACAGACCCACCCCAGTACCACCCCCCACTCACCAACTGTGCCGCCTCTCAACAGGCTCCGGACTGACATTTCCTTAACAAACGAGTGCTCTGTCAGCAGCAATATGTCTCATTTCACACTGTAACCGTCACTTTTAGAGGGTGAAAGTGATGGAAAGAGACTGTGGCTTTTTCACGAGGCAACGATGACATTTTGTTTTATAAACTTGTTGCATTGGCTTTTTCATGAAAAGGCAGAACAGCAAAATAAGCACACATGTAGCTTTTCCTGCTGATTAACTGCTACTTCGACCTCTTTAAAAGTCAATCAGCATTGAAAAACAAATGAATCATTCAATAGAACTGTTTAACATCAGAGGAATAAGTCAACTCAATCCATTTCATGTCTTCTTTCATCTTTGCCAGAGCAAACCAAATCAGAGGAGCAAGATATAAACCAAACAAGCGTAAAGGAGAGATGTGTATAATTCATTAAGTCTTGCAGCACAAGTCATTGTTCTCGGTTTGATTAGTGATGGCTATCTGTAGTGCAAAACAGTTGGGCCTTGGTTATTATTTATGGATAATTCACTAACAGGCATCAGTTGAGACTTGACTGAATTATTCAAACATGAACATAGACCCCATTTACACGCAAACGCATACGAAACGCAAACGAACCGAATACGATATCAAATGTTGCACTAACATCAGTAGCATGGTCAGTAGCAGTAGCAGTAGCTACTGACCATGCTACAGCAGTGAGCAGCAGAGGTGGGGAGAGGTGGGGCTATGGCTTCATCGTTATCAGGAAATAATCGTATAGGGCGTACACACTGAGCCTTGGGACCCGTTATCTTTTGCGGGGTCCGTTTCCGCCTTTCCGTTACGGCCTTGTGTGAACGAACGGGCTATACGAAAGAGTAAAGTAGCGGATACAACCGTTTGCGTTCTCGTGTAAACATCACCTTAATCTGAGCTTGAGGGAATTCGGTGTATTTGTATGTGATTTAATTAGTCCAATCAACTAACAATAAACAATTCAATTTGAGGTAGAAACCACTACACTGTATTTTTGTTATTGCACTTAACAGATAACACTCTCCTTTTAGGAGTAAAGTACGTTTCATCATCTGAGGAATTATAAAATGCACCTGGCTGGCACTAATACTTCGTAATTAGACCTTCCTGAATGAGCATGAATGATTAAAGTCTTTATAAATCTGAACTTGCTTTGTAGCTATTCATACTGAAAGAAGAAGATATAAACCTAGCTATTGAGACCATAAACTTGTCAGAAATAATGTAAACTGATGTAATTTTCTCATAGGCTTCTGTAAAATATTCTTCTTTTTGCAACCAGTTGTCGCCCCCTTGTTGGCCAGTTTAAGCCACTTCTACTGTACAGCACATCGGACTCAGTTTCTAGTTGTCATCACTAATTCTTGTGATTTACAGCTTTTATTTATAGCATCATGCAGTTCCCTTAATCTGAACCCAAAGCAAGCCTTCATTGAGTGTCTTGATACATTCAGCTGAAACACTAGCAGTAGATTGAGAGTAAATTTAATATTGTCTAACAGTACACAGAACCGTCAGACTATATCTCCCTCTGCCCAATGTGAAGGTTATACACACCGTGGTCACGAGAGGAATCTCATCACATTCCCTCCGAGCCATAAACTTTGCATGAGCGCGGGGCACCGTCTGAATTTGTATCCTTTTCTTATTTCCTCCAACCGCTCGTTCTTCCAGGTCTTCAGACACCAACACAAACACAGACTTGTCAGCCAGCACAGGCTCCAGAGGTCCATTAAACAAGCTTTGGCAGAAAAACCCACACGTCCTGTTATGTGCACGTTGTTGCCCAGCCTCGCTTAGTCCAGACTGAGTAAGACACATCCGGCGTTACATGATTCTTCTATCACATTTCATCCGTTTTGATATTGAATGCATTCCAGGATGTTGTTTATGTGCCACGTCTACTCATTAATGTAATGTGCAAATGGCAAATGGTCCATTTTGATCTGAATTGCTGTTGTTGCTGCAGTGAATATTGCTTTTAACCTGCCTTGCTCTCTATTTTCCATGCTATTATCATCATCACCGTCATCATCAGCAGCGTTATAACCTTTAACACGATCACCACCAATTTAATTATCCTCCGTAGCGTCAGTGCATGTTGTTTTATGGATATGGATATTTCAAATGACTGAGTATTGTTTTTTTTTTAAAAAGTGCAAACAGGAGGGATTGTTTACTTCCTGGGAGAAAAGTTTCCTGTGAGAAGTTGGTGTGCAGACAGCATCAGGTTTTTATGTGATGTTGTGCGTGCGTGTGTGACTCGTCTATCCGGGCTCCATCAATGCGCTCAGTGGTGCCTCAGCGTAACACCGCCATAACAAGATAACTGCTTTTGTCTAAGTTTGTAGAAAAACATTTCCTCCTTTGCCATAAAGTATAGAAAGAAAAGCTTGGAGAAGCTATAAAAACATGTTTTTTTTTAAACCCTGTATTTAGATATAAAACTGTGTTAGACTGGGAAAGAGCCACAAGAATGAATCCATAAGAGAAAGGCTCTTTTTGGAAACAAAAACATCGTATTTCACTTTCATTCAGCTCTGGTTTCCGTATACAGACATGATGAATTTCCAGAAAATTAGTATTGAATATAAGTCAAGGGAGGAAAGATCTCCCATAGCTCAGATTCAGCCTCAATATATCTTAAAGGCTCTGAGTATTGACTACAAGTCACCCAGAAAAATAACATTGTTACTTTGTTAAATTCTCTGTGCTCTCACTCTATTTGAATTTCCGTGCATGTTAACTAAGCACATGGGCCTTCACATTCTATTCTACGCCATTCGATGATACAAGCATTTCTTTCTTTCTCTCCTGTAATTTATTTGACAAAGGCATTTGGACCCCCTTTTCTCTTCTATTGCTCTGTGGGCTTTAAATCCCTCCTGCAGTAATGGGGGCTTTTGTTGCATTTCACTGTTCATCACTCATGGAAAATGATGGTCTGTTACCCCCCATCATCCTCCTGTACTCCCTTAACCTCTGTGCACGAGGCTATGAGAATTGGAAATACAGTACTTGGCTTCTGAAGACGTCGGTTCACTTTTAATTTCTCTTTGAACCTCGAGGGGGGATTTCCCCTCAGAGCTCGCTTGTTTGAACACTGATTTTCACAATACCCCTTATCCTCTTCGGGACATGGCTAACAAATTGCAAACACACACACACACACACACACACACACACACACACACACACACACACACACACACACAAGCATGCCAAGCTTACAGAGCCCAAAGCATGACATAAGGTGGCATTCATATTTAGATGCACTCGTGTTTTCATTAATTTGTGTTGGGGGGCTTTTAAAGTTAATTGCAGCAGATAAGTGGGCGTGTTGTGAATGGAGCACCCCCACAGCAGTGGCAGACGCTCTCTCTCCTCTTCTCAGCATTTCAAAGCAGCAGAGCCTCCCGTTCCTTATCAGCCCAATAGAAGCCTCTTTTTTTGGTGAGTGTGTGTGTGTTTGTTTCTATTTGTGTTGGTATCTACATTCACAACACACGCTTTAATGAAGTCTGAACTACAGCTCTGTTTTTGTTTTAGACGACTCTTCACATCTATTTTAGAATTAACCTACTGTACAAGCTGTACCGAGGTGAACTGTGGAAAAAACACAAATATCCAAAATAAAACGGGCCAGTATGTCCCTTCAAATTCTGCCTATATTGCCTTCTATAATGCCTTTCTTCTCTCATTGGGTTAGGGTTAGGGTTTTGTATTACATTGCCACCTTTTGTAATTCAGACGTATCTGGAATCGTAAGATCTGCATCAAAAGAAAGGGAAACGTTAATAAATGTATACGTTCAGCTGCAGAATCATCAACACTGTTTTAATTTCCTTTCAATTCTTCCATTAAAACTTTGAGAAAACATTCAATAATTGGCAGTTTTTAAAGCAAAATAGGATATGACCTAACACTAAATGCTATGTTTGTTGTTATCGACCGAAAGTGTTGACAAAGTGCCTATTTAACTAAGGCTGAAGTGGAAGCCATTTCACCCAAGATAAGGTTGTTCTCGCCAGTTTGGTCCCTGAAGAGCGTTCCTCTCCTCTCAGACAGCTTTTTGGCCCCTTCTGTCGTCCTCTTTGTTTGAGGGGAAATGTGAGGCTGTACACTTCACCCTGACAGGCTTCAAAAAAGACTCCTGGATTACGTTGACTGACAGCTCCCAAACCCTGAGATCTGTTGTGTCTGGCCCACACCGAGCACAGGGCAAACTCTGAATCAATAGCAGCGCTATCAGTGATGGGAATTGAATGCTGAATCTCCTCTCATGAACGGCATAAGAACATTTTTCCGCTGCTCATCTCAGGTGTTTTTCTCCCTGGCATCTAGATTTCAGCCGGAGCTGAAAGGGAGTGTGAAGTTTGTTGGGACGTGCACCTTTTTGGAGCATCAAAAACTAGAACTCAGGAAGATGAGAGGCCACAGATGGAATTGTCTTCAAAGTGCGGAGTCGACAGGCTTTTAAACTGATATTACACTATATCATAGAACATTTTCATTTTTCTGCGCGCTCAGCTTGATCTGACGCTGAGAGGTAATTTAGCATTTTCTGCCATGTATCATTTTGGATGAGTACTCACTGATAGTTGCAAACTGGATTTCTAGTTCTTAAAACACAGCTGATAGCAAAAGGTAAAAAAAAAAGTGACATTTCTCTTAGAAACTCTCCTATCAAACCCATATAGAAATATAAGAACTGTTACTGAGACTTTAGGTCCTTTGGGAGAGCACTAACATGGTTCCTGTGAGCACTGTCCCACACATGGCTGAGTTGCTTTGTAAGCTAACATCTGTTCAGCAGAGGGAACCGGAGTGGTCAGCGCACCAGACGAAAGCCTGGGCAAATGTGCTTGCTTAATTAAAGAAGAGGAAGAACCAGTGCTGCTATTTACACCTAATTCTGACATAAATCTGCAGTTATCGCACCGGCGAGACTGTCCTCTCCCCAATTTAGGAGGTACCCGAGAGCTTTTCCTTAATAAGCAGTCCTCCTGATTAAGCCCAGGCATGCGTTCTATGGGAGAGGGAAAGGACAAGCTGCTGAATTTAACTAGAGGGGAAGTAGTTAGCAAAGTGCCATCACGGATATTGAGATGGTTAGCATTTTATTAACCCCAGTCAGGACAGAGAGAGTAATTGGTAAATTGGGTGTAGACTTGCAGTGTCTGCAGGACTTTGGCCTAAGGGTGCTGGGATGTAGACACTCGGCATTTCAACCTCTCCATCTCCGAGCCCTCTACTCAGGGAAAACTGTCCGCCTCAGTCCATCGCTCCCCTAATTAGCAAGTTGTTTTATTTCCTGTGGCTGCTACTCACTGTCATTTCTTCTCAGTCTGGAACGAGAGGACATTGAGTGAAAACATCTTCCACAAGGTGCCAGGCACTTGTCAGAGAAGTATCATGTGACAAGGGTGCAAACGGTAATCTGTTCATTATGTTTGCGAGGACAGCAAGCGATTGAGAGGCCTGGCGTGGAAATGCATTTTACATCCCCTCTGTCTGTACATCAGAGACTCTAAATGAAATGATTTAGTTGGAGGTGCCAGGCATTTGCTGCTACTCCGGAACACACATTGTTGTCACGTCGAAGGCTCTCTTTCAACGGCATTCAGCATGGCTTCAGACTATTCCCCCGCCGTAAACACCGGGGCGATACGCCAAACTGCAGACGCTATGGCAGGGAGCGTTGGCGTTTGATACGAGTCTGCTGCCCCCCACTCTCCCCCCCCCTCCCCGCCTGAATTCCCTTGGATCTCATCAAGGGCTTTCTTCTACATGTATTATTAGCTGGCTTGCTTTCTTGCCATCACCCTCACTGCTTTAGAAAATATGAGAGACACATTGAGGATGGGACAATTATACATTAGTTGTGGATGACATGTATCAATACCGGATTTTTACATGGTAGATTAGATTGTGATGTAGTCATATCTGCTCTTAGACTTTAGGAGTGTCTCAATGTATCAACTGCCTCATCTAAAGGGAGCTTGTTTATGAATAACACTGTCTTTAAACACATGTTAGTTTAACCCTGGCCATACTGCGCTGCAACTGTCCTACTCTCAACAAAGCTTTAAAGTATTGATTTAATTATGCTTTTTCATGAAATTGATGGTTTTAGGGGACATGGGCCGGAATATCTCTTGTCGAGGCGTGAACAATTCCTTAATCCAGTCGTGTTCACTTTTCTCATCCAAATTTAAGCAAAACAATTACTGCAAAATGTTGGAACTATTTATTTAAACTGCTTGTCACAACACACGCTGCCGTACAAAAAAGTGCAAGTGCTCTTTGGCTGTCAGTAATTCTACACTTTATTTTCAGCAATTTGTTCTAGTCTCAGCTGAATTAAGTATGTCCTGCTAATAATCCTAATTAGCTGCACTAATGTCCCCTCCCCCCCTCCTCTAAGTACTCCCTCTGGTGTGCAATTGAGGTTGGGACTATTCAGCCCTGCAATACATCTCAGTCTGAATGACAGCAGGACCTTTAGGTGCTGTTTAGACGAGAACACAAACGGTTGTATCCGCTACTTTTCTCTTTGGTATAGCCCGTTCGTTCACACGAGGCAGTAACGGAGACGCTGAAACGAACCCCGGAAACGATAACCATTCCCAAGGCTCAGTGTGTACGCCCTATGCGATCATTTCCTGATAACGATGAAGCCATAGCCCCACCTCTCCCCACCTCTGCTGCTCACTGCTGTAGCATGGTCAGTAGCTACTGTCAGTAGCTACTACTACAGCTCGACCATGATACAGATGTTAGTGCAAAATCTACAGCTCCTCTATCACAACCATCAGCAACAAGTGGAAATGGAGAACTACATGAACTACATGTTGCTAAATCCTTTGCGGGGCATAAACAGAAGGGCAACCATGCTCGGGGGTCTTCTTCGCTGCTTTTGGTGTATTTCGAGCGGTCTCGTGTGAACGGAAGACTTTTTTGATGTCGTATTCGGTTCGTTTGCTCTTCGTGTGCGTTTGCGTGTAAATGGGGTCTTAGCCACTTCTAATGGTGAGAGCAGTTTTAATTTGCAGAACATCACAATAAATACCAGACAATATTTTTCTAAAGTCTACTAAATGTAACCAAAACTCTTAGGTTTTAAATAGTTGTCATTGTTTAGTCAGCAAGGTGTGAAAGCTGCCCATGTAACCAGCTCATCATTCTGCCATTGACAAATGTATTTGAAACTCATCCTTATTGTACGATAAGTTCTCCTTCTTTCATGTCAGCTGCCACCATCAATAGAATATTTTAACAATGAAAAACAAACATCTTTGTTCACAATGATGCAAACCATCTCTGTGTTTACAAAGAGCAAACCGCCAAATTTAGATCAGTTGACAAATTCAAGAGGAATCATATTTCCAGCTTTTACCCCGGTGTTAATGATATAACGGAGCGAAACCTGGCTCCAGCCCCTGATTCATCGCTCCTGACTCCTTTGAACCTGCGGAAGTGCTTTTGGGGAACAGATCATAAAAGCCAACGTGTGTCTATATGTGTGTCGGTGTGCGTGACTGTGTCTCACTGTGTATCCGGGTGCCATGTGGCAGCGAGCGACTCGGCTTTGCTCTGCCAAGAGATAAGAACACAGGGTAAGCCGCTCGCTGTGCCAGCCTACTGGATTTCACCTCTGAATCGTCTTTGTTGGAAGTTGTAGGGCTGCTCTTTCTAAAGTGACAATTCTTGCAGAACGCCATATTGACTTTATATGCTGTTCGTGCTCAATGTAGGAACCTATTTCAAATAGATTATCAATGGCAAAGCACATGAAAGAGAATAGAGTCAAAGTTAAATCCTGCAAGAGATAGAAACTGAAACGTTGTTGAAGCATTGTTCATGGAGGATATTCTCACATGGTGATTAGGAGTGTTAGCAGCTGGTCTAATTGTTTCGATTATGTAAATACTGTTGTATCTTAAGAGCTCCATATTATCATAGCACTTCAAAGATTATGTGAGAGATGCTGTTTAATCCACTGTGTTATTGCAGATCAGTGTACAGTGGAATAAAGAGACACTGCTCCTGAAGTGAAGGTGTTAGACTGTTGTGCTGACTGGATGCACGTCTTGCAGAAGATTTCTGCCAATGAAATGTTGGCAGGAGTCGGCAAACAGGTCTGCAACGACAGGGCCGAGCCTGCTGGGAAGTGTAGGCGGTTTCTGCCATATGGCTGACGTTGCTCACAGGCTTTTACCTCATCAGTACGCACCCCTGTTAGGATGCCTTTTTAACTTGTTTCAAGTGTGCAGAACTGAGATGATTCCAGTGGTAATCCGGTGTTTTATATTGCCGGACAAAGGGGTTGTTAACCTCATAGTGTCTTGTCTGTGTGCGGCTGGGGGCAGAGGAGAGAGTCCTCTAACTGTCTTACTGCCATGTTAATAGTATGCCATACGTATGACTGGTTAATGTCGTGGTACATAAATATTCCAGCCCTGGTACTGCTTCCTTGGTAATGGAGGGATTGTTAATATTCTCCTTAAAAAACACGGGCAGTAAACCATAAGGCTTTTTGTCGTGAAGGTGGTAAGATGCTTTCAGCACAGCTGCTATACCTGTGTTGTCTAAGGTTTACTAATTGGCAACCGCTCTGTTAGACAGACAGATTCCACTGCTGGGTGACCTCTGTGGGTCGGTATCTGTGGTTGAAGAAGCACATTGTGAGACCGCAAACAAATAGGCTTCTCACAGCTTGGTTCATTGGCTGGGGCTCGTTATCCGATTGCTTTAATTCCCCCGCTCCACTCCTGGTAAAAGAGTTCTCAAACATTTCAATTTAATGACCTGCTCTCAATTTACAAAGATTGATTTGGAAAATGATCTATTTTTGGGATTTTTTTAATATTGCTCCAGAAGTAATGCACATGTTACCCTTGCATTTAAATGTGTTAAGCTTGAAGTATTTATTCATAACGTACCTTGTTGTTCCTCCCTAACTGCCATGACTTTCCCTGAAGCGCTTACAGTAGATATGAAAATTAAAATGTCCCCGGTTTTCAGCTACTGTACACTGAACGAGTGTTTATATGTTTGTTTTATAATTGCTCGTGGCACAGTCCTTGTTTTTTATCTTTTATTACAGGGACATTTTAAGTTATACCTTATGAATATTCAGCACAGAAACTTTTACATAAAGGCCTAGTAGAAATACGATATATGTTGGATTGACAGCCACTAAACACCCCCTCCTCCTCCCAAAACCTTGTCTTTTCAAATCCCTTCTGGACACCGCCTGGCTGCCTCCAGCATAACAATTTAAATCCCACCTGATAATTCCTCTTGTCACACTGACAGCTGTCATCAAGTCAGCCGTGTTCCCTGTTTAGTTTGCTTTTCAAATTAGCAAGTGGATATTCTCACATTGGTCTTTGTTTTTCCTCTTTTGAAAAAGGAAAAATACACCCTCAGGGAATGCAACCAGTGCGAGTTTTGTTCCTGTTGCTGAGAATTGACAAGCGGTTTGATTTGGCATTTGCTGCAGTTTACTGCCACAATTATTAAAGTTCAGAGTCTTTCAGTTCAGATTTGTCTGGAAGATATTTGGTACCTTTGTCGTGAAGTGAACACGGGACACACTTCCTGCTGCCATATTTGAATGTATCTGTTTCATTATAGAAATGACAAAAAACCTTTCAATGTTATTCTGACACACAACCCAGTGAGTTGTGAAGAAGCAAGGCCAAAACGTATGTAGGTCAGGGAGGCAGGTGTAGTTTTGCATTCCTGAGATTTATAAATAAAAACAGCCTTGTAAAGTATCTCGGAAACCAAGTTGAGTTGTTAACCTAAGCACATATGCCGTATCAGCATCTGTTCAGCAGCAAAATACTCGCAGGCAAGTATCATATCATACCTCTGCTGCATGTAAAATGCAAAAGAATCATTACGTTGAATTACACCGGCATTATGGCAATGACTCAGGCTTATTGTCGGCCATAAAACAGCATAAGTGGAGCCTGTGGAGCAATCAGCTAATGTTCTGAAAGCAACAAACAATAATATTTAATCGGCTGACAGAGCTGCAGTGCTGAGCCGTGCCAACACATAAACACTAACCCCCAACCAGAGCAATGTGTTTCAGTTGTAACAGCAACCATGTTTTTGGTTGTTCATATGCTATAGTTGAAAGGCTCACTGGATGAACAGCACGTCATATTTAGTGGAGATGCTAGTACAAGCCAAAGCTGGGCATTTGGACGAGTGTGGTTCGTGTGAGGGCTGGCTGAGGTGAGGAGCAGACCAGCCTGAATTATTGAGATCCAGCCTGGCTGCTGATCACACCCTTCCTCCTCCCACGGGTGAGAGTTCCTGCTGTGAGGAGACTCTGGTTGAGGTAAATACACGAGGATTTCTCAGAAGCAAACCTGTCCATCCCCCTCTTTCCCTGCATTTCTTTTTCCATAAAAGCGTTTGAGATTTTATTCAAATGCAGGCTTTCCACAAGGTTAGCTTCTATTTCATCAGAATGTTAGGAACCTAGCATTGCTCGTCATTGCTCTTTCCCACCTTTTCAACGTGTTTTTTTCCTCCACATCTGAATTCCTCCTGAGCACAAACACACAACCTTGTAACCTCTCGCTGGAAAACTAAGCATTCGGAATCCAATCAGGTTGTCCCTTAGACCTGGTTCATCCCTACAAGACAAATTAAGAGCCATGTGAGAAAGAGCTGAAGATTGAACTAGTAACACTGCAGTTATAACCCTTACATATTTAGACTCAAATCGGCTATATAAATGTTAACAATAGACTTCAAGGCCTTTACGGTTACGAAGGATACCTGTACACAGTGACCTTTACTGCTCCCACATAAAAGTGCTTAGCTCCGATTAAAGCCATTTGATTTCTTGTACAAGCCCAGGCCCAAGGTCAATGCACAATATACTTTCACCCGCGTGTCATCCTCTATTCAAGCAGTCTTCAGACGGAAACAAACACAGCTTACCAAAGCCTGCTCTCTCACTTGAAACTATAGTGGAAAAACTCAATGGTTTCTTTAAAACATCGTTCACACTCGGGTTACTTTATTTGAAGTCTGGATCTGTAATGTGGCATCAGAATTTACTGTCTGCAAGTTAAATTGACAGATTCTAATTAGGTAACATTTCCACACTGCACCACAGCTTGTTCTCACTGATTTATTGATATTCAGGAGGTTTATTTATTCCGGTAGATTGGCTGTCATTTAAACTGGGAGGAGGTTTGGCAAGGCTGCTCTGTCTCTCTGCCAACAGACCCTCTCCAAGGGTTTACAGTATGTGTGTACTGTATGTGTGTGTCTGTGTGTGAATACAAAGGGCTTTTCTGTTGTCAAATCTAGATTACATGGATAATGTTTTTTTTGATTGTGTTCGATAAATGTAAGGGAAGTCTATCGGACACAATTTAGACATAATGACATCAAAACCTTTGTCTTTATGGACCTGGCTTTCTACTTGGATTTGTTTTTAAAGAAAGTGCCCCAAACTACTGCAAAAAAGTTGTGAAGAACAACATTGCATCAAAACATTATTATTAGAAATCATGTAACACTGCACTGCACCCAAGAGCAAAGGTACACAAACGTATCGGGAAAGAACTGTGAACACACACACACACACACACACACACACACACACACACACACACACACACACACACACACACACACACACACACACACACACACACACACACACACACACACACCCACACACTACACACACACGTACACACTACGACACACACA
>NW_011355631.1:285039-293452 GCF_000735185.1 Notothenia coriiceps
GTACAACACACGACACTACACACGACACACACATCACACTACACACACACACACACACACACACACACACACACACACACACACACACACACACACACAGATATTTTTCAGACCCAGGTAGTGGTCTGTTAATGCCACAGAGATTAGATCTATAAGGAAGACTGAATTACAGCCAGCATTCATCCTGCCAATACTGTTGACTCAGAGGAAAGGCTGAAGTTTGATACTCCGCAGTGATATGCATTAACGTTATTTTTTCCGCCACTGCTCCAGTGATTCCTTATTTACGATGAAATAAAGCGGCAGTTTGAGTGGTATTGACATTGTCGATCCCTGTTGCATCATAAAGAGCTGCTGTTGTTTGCTCTCCATTCCGATAATGTCTCGTTTATTGATGTTGTTTTAGTATTTTATTCCTTACATACAAAAAGCTTGTTAAACCAACTACTTTTTTATGCATCATTCCCTTTGGCATCCAGTGTTTGCCTTTTCCATTGTTTTTCCTTGCCGCCTCCCCCCGGCAGCGTGCTCTCCCTCGCCAGTATCAAAACTAGGCCAGCCGAACAGGGGAGACACAGAAAATGTTCCAGTGTAGTTTAAATGAGAGATAAAGGCTGAAGTCAAACAGGCGGTGGCGGGGCAGAGCATCGTCGCCGATTCCCCGAGTTGCATCCGAAGAGCTGTCGAGGCGTTCGCTCCCTGCCATGTTTAGAGTGGTGACTGAGCATTTGTAACACCTCCGCCCATGGCTTCCACAACTCTGTCACGTCAGAAGAAATCAATTTGAGAGAGAAGTAAAGGAAAAGGCAGCAGAGGGGAGACGCGGAGAAGCACATACAGGAGTACAACGAGGGATCTTTTTCTGCTTAGCGAGAAGGAGGTTGAGACATTGCTGGGGCTGGAAACAAAGGAGCTGCACCCTGGTTTCACTATGCAGTGTTATTGTTTTCATTCACAGACAAGAAAGTCTCGCCTCGGCTGGTGGTGTTTGGACAGGGGTGATACAGAATAGCTGAACAGGAAGCCAATGAACAGAAAGCATGTTGAGTGGTGGATCAGTGATCCTGGGTGGAGGGCCTGGGAATCAAACAACCATGGTGTTTATAAATATAAATATATACACTGGTATGAATAAAAACCAGCCGACTATACGAATACATTTTTTAGGCATTCATCAAAGCATACAAACAAGAATATGTTGAACAATGGTTAATTGATTGTGTTATATATCCATCTTCTTGTGAACATACAGAGTTTACACTAATGAATTACTCCGTTTATGTTAGCTATTAATTTATGGCTCATTGAAAATTGTAGGAATATTATTTCTAGAAAAAACCTCCTCTTTTCAATATGTACCTTGTGTTTTAATCCCAAAGTTTGCACAATGATATCCCAGCATCTCCCTTATTAAGCAAGCCTTCCTTAGCGTTTGAAATGCAAGGAGAAATCTAACTGTGTTTGCACAAATGTAGTTGGATGCACATATCCTTGTAGGAGTTCATAAATAGTCAAGTGCTAAAATAGGACATGGGAACCTGCAGTCAGCACTGTTCTCTTTTATTTTACCAACCCACTCTACAAAAAAAACACCTAACACCTCGACAAACAAGAGGGCTTTATTATCTGTCCCAGATCAAATACTAACTGCTGTTTGAAGTTATTGTATGTATATTACAAGCTTAATAAAGGGCTGGGGATGATGTATATCAAGGATATCTATCTTTACAAGGAGAATATTCTTGATTGCAGCAATTCTTCTGTTACTTTAGCTGTCAAATAGTAAAAAGAAAAAGCCAATGATGTTCGGCACGCTGTCTCCCCAGAGTCACTGACACACTTGATTAGGCCATTCTGATTTTGTTCGAGTGTCTGTCAAGACATAAGACATGTCTGAAATCTACCAGTCTGCTCTAACTTAGTGTGACTTCCCTCTTGTATGGCTATCAGCAGAGCTGCAGCTTATTAGCTGCTTATATGAAACAACAAGCCTTCCTCCTTGTGTCATAACTCAAAAAAACATCACACACTGATACAATCAAGGAGTGGCAATCCATGTTTTCACAGTGATGGAATATCTGATATCTTTGAGGATTTATCAAACATGGAGGTCTAAAGCAGCTTTACGTCCTTTGATACAGATTTGGTAAAAAAACAAAGAGGCTAAGAGCTAACAACACACAGGTGTAACTCGGTTAAGAATCAATATTTAAACATCTAACGAGTTTCATCATTCAGTCAACTTTATCCTGCTCTGCAGATCAAATATGGTGAAACTGATTAAAGTTATAATTTCAACGATGTTCTTTGTTTTTTATCATGATCCCATATTACAGCCTGGCACTGTGTGTGTCTTGAGAGTAGATGTAAACTCACTACCTTGAGTTAGGGACTGTCCTAGAATGGCAGTAAAGTTATATGATTTAATTCCCTCTAATTTCCATTCAAACCTGACCAACTTGACCAACTCTTCCTATACAGTAGCATGTGCAGCCTACTTAGCTAGCATTATGTTATTCAACCCTGCTAATATTCCTATGTTGATTTAGAGTTACAGAAACCAACATTAAACCTACCACAATAAATACATCATGACATTAAACGCCTTACACCACAAAACTCACACATACTGCTGCTGACTGCACACGTCCCTAATGAGCCCGCCCCTTTTATAGTCAACATATGTGCATTAAGTATACCAATGTTAAATATTACTTTAAGGTGGTTTATAGTCCTATGAGTGTAAACAAAGAGTCTCTCCTCCCATATCCTTTTATTCCAGCTATTTTAAGCTTATGTTTTTTACTTAATGAGCACAGCCTGTATGCAGCGATCACAAGACCAACCACTGCATCTAATCCTTCTCTAAAGCGGGTTGCCGCCTGCAAACCAGTGTGTTTCTGTATTTGGTGCCAGAAATGTACACAAGACATTTTACAGGCCACCCCCCCCCTCACACACACACACCATCACACACACACACACACAGTTGATTTACAGGTGGTGTTAAGTATGACTAATGGCGTCGTTTGTTTAGCTGTCATGTTATTTCCCTACAGAGCTGTGGAAATATCTGGCACGTCACCCATTAGAGCTGATAATGACTTCATCCCTCACTGCTTTTGTGTGTATGTGTGTGTGTGTGTGTGTGTGTGTTTGTAGTTGTGTTGTTGGATGATTCAGCTCAAAGCCATTTTATACTGCTACGTTTGTGTATTTGAAGCTGATTCCACAACCACAGTTATCCTTCTCTTACATGAAGATAGACCTGGCATTTTAGCAATTGACCTCGTCTCGTCAATGTTTTTTTGAATGTGTTTTTGGCTGAAATAAGATCTGTGGTTAACACAAGCTGAGAATATTTTTGTTGTACGACATAAAATACTTCAGTAAATACCCCACTGGTGGATTTAAAAACGGNTAATGAGCACAGCCTGTATGCAGCGATCACAAGACCAACCACTGCATCTAATCCTTCTCTAAAGCGGGTTGCCGCCTGCAAACCAGTGTGTTTCTGTATTTGGTGCCAGAAATGTACACAAGACATTTTACAGGCCACCCCCCCCCTCACACACACACACACACACACACACACACACACACACACACACACACACACACACACACACACACACACACACACACACAACTGCTCTGTGCGGTCTCTTATGTTGAATCTCTTGGTTTAATTAATCACTAACAGAGTGCTTAATTCATCTATAATTTTAGCAGAGTGGAGTTGATTAGTGTCGAGTTTCCCTCTGGCCCTGTTTAAGTTTTTGATTTCCTTTTCTGTTTTTTCCTCACTCTTCTTCCATCTTTTATAACGGCGGCTCATCAAGGGCTCAGGGACAATCAGCTGGCGGAGTACCCTTTACTCCCTTTTTGAGGATTGTGATTACGATGGCGGCGTACACTCAAAGTTATTGTCGTGGAATCGAGTGGATCCACTTGTGTTTCATTGCTGGCTGCAGGCTATTAGAGTCTTCCTTTCGTTTTTATTTGATAGCCTCTTTTAGCCTGACAGGAGATCAAGGGGAAACTGCGACAAGCTTTCAGAGAGTCAAGTGTCTCTCGCTTTAGTGCGATGTTTGTCGCTGGTATTGACACGTTTCTTTAGCTCAGTTTTAATGATGTTTCGTGATGTGACATATTTTCAGAATAGTCACAGGATTAGTTCATGGTGTCAAACTGATACCTATTTTTTTTGAATCCCTTGAGTTAGATTAATTCAAGCAGTTATTATTTTCTGTGGTTAGAACTGCTGATCATACTGAGTTATTAAGCTTTTTGATTTAATAATGTAGGATGAAATCTGAGTAAAAAGTCAAAAAATGAACTCATTTTATTCATTTTTGTAAGTATACTAAGCTGTCAAGGATCATATAAATAGTGCCAAGTCGATGTATGTGTGTGAGTGGGTATTTGTGTCCTTATTTTTCTTAAGGGTTCTGTGTGACTAGCCTTTGAAATATATTTGAGTGTGTGTGTGTGTGTGCGCGCCATTTTTGCCTGTCAGTGCGTTTGAGTGTCATGATCCTGAGAGCTTCCGAGAGAGGAAAAGGCCTGAGCTCTTTTTCCCAGGAGTCATCTGCCAATCACTTCCTCAGATTCAGTGGTAAGGAAAAAAATGGAGGGGGAAGAAGGAGACAGAGAAAGAAGAATACAGGGGAAAAAAGAAAAAGAAGAAAGTCTCCCTGCAGAATGACTAAATAGACCTTCAGTGATCTGACGGAGAGGCCTGGAGCTGAATCCCAACTACGCTGTGCACAGTTAAATATCCACACTGAGAATGCTTAGCTTTACCACCCTATTGATTTTAATCATCTCTTAAAAGCTCTGACTTTAAGAAAATAAATCAAATAAGAGCCCACTAAAGACTGCAGTAAAGAACAAAAAATCCGGAAGATGACCACTGATTGGATTTTGTTGACATCTCCAACACCTTTCGCTCCCTCATATCATGCTTATAGATTATTATAAGGTGCTAAATTCCCCCCCCCCTCCCCTGCTCTGGCTGCTGCTGACCGAGTCACGTAAGTGCTCATTAACAGAAATAGATGCTCCCTGTTCACACAGTGGAGCCAGTAATGAGGGTTGAAGCTCAATGACGGGGGCTTGATTGAGAAGGCTTCACGAGGAGTGTGATTGCACTTTTATGACTGGAAGAGATTTCAGAGCAAAAAAGTGTTAAATGGACACTACTCTTATGCTTATTCTTCAATAGCAGCAGGCCAGATCAATTTGCATGGCAATAAGTATTCATTTCAAGCACTAGTAATGAAGTTATGGTAATACAGTTGCATGAAAAATATATTCCACGCCACAGAGAGATGGTCTTTGATCCCTGGATTTATCTGTTGGGAGAGGATGAAACTAAAAAGAGAAATATACCTCAGACATCATAAAGGATCATCAAAAAGCTAGCATATCAACATTGTAGTATCGTGTATGTTTTACCTCAGCATGTTGCAATTTCAAATGTCTTACTGCATAATGCCATTAAAATATATACTTACTGGTGCTAAGGCATGGTTAGTCCCACACATGGCCACACCAATTATAGCTCAAATGTCCCTTTGTGTAATACTTCTTTCCCCACTGGCTTCACAAATGATCTAGCACTAATTTGTATGGTAGCCATATTGTTGGAGGCTGATTGCGGATTGTGTCCATGGGGAGGAAGCGGGGGCAGCGAGGTCTGCCTCTGAGCTTGGTCAACCTGACAGTGATCCATATCTCTCTAGAGGGCTTCTTTGGGGGGTGTATAGCATTATTACGCCATTAAACAAACCTGTGAATGAAAGATTGGTGAGAGGCCTAGCAATGGCAGTGGGGGGTGGAGCGGCAGTGAAAGTGTGATATGACCTCGGCCGCGTGACGTCAACCCCCAGGGGGGTGTCTCAGCTAAAGGATGAGGGGTGGCTACAGGCGAGTCTTGTTCTCAAGTCTTAATGTATGGTGAAAGATTCTTCATGTTACCTGAGCAGACAGTTTGATTGAGAGATGTAGCATTGCAGCAGCCAGCCGATCGATTGGGCCCTGGTGTATTGGCTCACTGTGGAGAAATGTCATCTTAATAAACGATGAATGACACTTGTCTGGTGGAAAGATGGTGGAAAATCCCCATGATCCATTTCTGACGTTGCTGACTAAAAGTATATTTTAAGTTTGAATCTACAGAACACAATCTGCTGTGTTGAGCAGAGCATTTTTCATTGTAGTTTATGAGTCACCATTTTATTCAAGACGCATAATACATCATCCAAATGACCAGTCTGTGACAGCACTCAAACTAAATGTATGACTTTTAAACTTTTCTTTTTAAGTAACTTGTTAATTAATAATGCTATATTTTTTTTCTTGTAGAACTTTATAAAGGACGAGGCTTTCATTTCAAATGGTTCCCATTTTTCTGTTTCTATTTTTAATTAATGTTACTATCACTGGGTTTTCTTTAACTATTTGTCACAGATCATTCATTATTGTTAGCTTTGGAACTTCTGTATTAAGACAATATTGTCTAATTCGGTTTCCAACCAGAGGTCCTACCCCAGGAGTTACCTGTGAAGTGTCAGGGAGTTTAGAGGATTATAGCTAAGCTTGACTAATTTGAAACAATTGAAATACCTTTTTTATTTATTAGTCAAATGTTAGGGATATTGTACAGTGAGCATGTCATCATTGTGAAATGATCCCATTCAGGATTATCCGTGTCATTATCTTATCACATGACTACTTGTACAAATTAATAATTGTTGCACAAAGTAATGATTTTAAACATTATTCGTTATTGGAAATGGTCCTCCAGAGTATGTGTGTCACCTTTCAACTCTTTACATTGAGATCATGAGGTTTTTCAACACACAACACGACCCTGAAGTAAACGGTTAGCTTGCAAAGTATGCAAGGATGAAGTGAGTGGTACACTAACCGGTCGAGTTAACTGCCTCTGTTAAAGGTATGCTTACAGCCATCAACACCACTTGGCCGTGGCTCTTGAAGTACTTTCCTCGCTCTCACAGATATACCATCTCGCTTAAAACAGGGGATATCGTCCTGTCCTCCAAACCATATCGTAGTGGTACCCAGTGGGGCTCGCACCGCCATATAAAAGATAATGGAATATAAAATTGTTTTTCTATCCTCTCGATGTGCCGAGGCTGCGTGCTGAAGGCTTTCCCCACCATTGTCTTTAGGCTCATGAATCTTTTCAATCGCCACCACTGATCGCGATGAACGCAACACGAGGACATTTACACACCGTCTCGCCTCATAACCCCCCCTCAGCCGACTGGGCGGCCCTTACCGCGGTGCTTAAGGTGGTTGAACTGTGCGGGGAGTTGCTTTAGATCACTATTATATTTCCCCCGCTGGTGCCACAAAACAGCATATTTCATCTGCTGGACACTTTGAGCTGTCTGCTAGCGGTCCATATCAGGCTGCTGAGGGCTGGTGGAGCACCGAAACCCTTTGAATATCCGTGTCTGTGTGGATGAGCAACACATTTCATGGTTAGACAAACTTAATAGGTTTGATTCTAACTATGTCTCAATTCATATACGTTATCAACCACATACTCAATTCACAATGCTTTTAGCAATCCTCCTTTAGTAATTATTGATCGCATTTGTTGTCACTTATTAATGTAAGAAAGAGTGTGTTAAGAAAATCAGGGTTTGATTTTCAACCCATTCCTTAAACTCATTATAATCCTTAATTGATGTTCCTGCTTTCACTGTTTTAACCTCAAGCTAACTGCAGAAAAAAATAGTTAAAAAATCTGTATCAAAACCTAAGAAAATCTATGCAAAAAAATGTGTCCCATGTGAGACAGTTGGCAAGCTGAGGCTGGTGTGTGTGTGGGGGGGGGTGTGTGTGTGTGTGTGTGTGTGTGTGTGTGTCTGTGTCTGTGTGTTTGTGTGATTTCAGGTCCCCTGTTGCCTTGTTGACCACCGTCCAGGCCGACCTCTGGCCGACCCTGAGCCATTTGAAAATATGATTGTAATCCTTGTGAGGATTTGGCCTGCGTGTCTATTACCACTGTAATCTGTCACACTGGCATCCAATATTCATTCCACGTCCAGGTTAAGCCCCTCTTTCTGTCTGCACCACCCAGCACCATCTGAGGGAGCGGGTGGGGGGGGGGTCCAGTGAAGGTGTTGGCACGACTGGAGCGAGAGAGAGAGAGGGTTTGAAATTGAGAGAGCACTGCTTCAATCAAGCCCCTGGGTCGGGGGGGAGAAATCTATTGTGGAACACAAGGTCTCATTAATGCAGCAGGGATAGCTTTAACCCCTACACACCGCGCCTCACACACACACACACACACACACACACACACACACACACACACACATACACACACACACACACACACGCACGCCGAATCCACGTCTCTACAGCAGCGGGG
>NW_011355631.1:293497-303497 GCF_000735185.1 Notothenia coriiceps
TCCGGTTCGTTAGTTGTTCCTGTTTGGTACATGCAGACAATTCATTTTGTCTTTAGGTATGTTAGTAATGTTACTACTATTTGTCTCTAGATTTTGTTGTGTATTTCTTCGTCGACGTTCACTCTTCACTATTACGTACGATTGGGAGGATGTTAACAGAAGCAAAGGGGGGAGGGGGAATGAAACCACAGCTCTAAGAATCTGGCCAGGAAATGCGTAAGTGTAATTGTGTTTTGGTATCTTAGTAGTGGGGTGTAAACCTCAAATTGTGGTGAAAGTTTGACATGTATACCATAGTCAGATGACCATACTGTACTTGTTGACCGTATTTATATGTTTCTTGTCTGTGACTGTACATACACACACGGTACACTAGGTACACCCCCCTACCCGTGTATTCTCGCCCATTACATAGTTAACAGACACCACACACAAACACACACGGTCCACTAAGCGTACCCCCTATCCAGTGTATTCCACCCCTTGTTGTAGCTCTCTCTCTCTCTCTCTCGTCTCTGCCTCTCTCTCTCTCTCCTAAATATATAGACTAGGCCTACCAATGATTAAGGGAAAAGTAAAAAGCTGGCCTTGTGGTACCCACACATGTTTTCAACTGATTTAGTGGGTTTTAAGTTACTTTCACCACTAGTCGGTAACATATACAAGTTTACAGATGACACTTAGCCTATAGTACCTTGGTAATTAACGTTAGCTTACATTGTTGTTTTTTCAATACTAGTACTTCATCATTTAGCGCATTCTAACCTGGGCTTATGTTGTCGCGTCCAAAGTTTGTACTGGGTTACTACTGCCCTAGATATGTCGTCATTTCATAAGATCAACCGCCGAAATTTGTAGTTGCGAGAAGAGGTACTGTAAAAAGGCGTCCTCCCCTGTCTCTTTTATTTAGGACCTGTCTCACAGGTTTGAACTATTAAACTGCTCATTCCAAG
Source organism: Notothenia coriiceps (assembly GCF_000735185.1). Lineage (NCBI taxonomy): Eukaryota > Metazoa > Chordata > Actinopteri > Perciformes > Nototheniidae > Notothenia > Notothenia coriiceps. The sequence goes on from NW_011355631.1 coordinate 294,451, forward strand.
TTTTATGACGAAATTTATTCCCCCATCAATTTCATTTACGTAAATTTTATTCAATTCGGTCACCGTGGCACCAGAAGAATGTACATTCAGGACAATTGTAACACGTATATGTACAATGGTTCCGTCTGAGGAGAGATATTTACGTCCAGGTTCATGTCGTCGTACTGCAAGACTTATGTTTTGGTTGAACAAGGACGTCTGAAGTACCTACTTCGTAAACTCGTCTACCGGACGCCTACAGACCTCGCAAGAAGTAGGCCTCCAGCAACCTTCCTCTGGTGACATGACCCGGCACCAAGAGTCTCATTTGCACTTCCTGGACGAGTTCCAGGTCTCCGACACACTAGGAGTTAGTATGGCAGAAAAAACCAGGGGATTCTAGTTCCTCATCACTAGAAACCTCTGTAAAATTCAGGGATAACCGCGAGTGTCGTGATTACACTCTCACACCATGTTGACACATTATATATATCAGTATAAATTAGAGGGGTTACAGCCTGTAATTAATACTTGATAAATAATAATGTTGTCAACATTGGTCGGTGAGAGTGGTAAATTCACGTGACCACTCGGTTATCCCTGAATTTTACAGGGTTTCATAGTATGGGAAGACTAGAATCCTGGATTTTTTTCTGCCATACTAACCTCCTATTGTGTCGGAGGACTGGGGAAACTCGTACCAGGATTTTGCATGAGACTCTTGTGCCGGGGTCATGTCGACAGGAGGAGTTGCTGGAGGCCTACTATCTTGCGAGGTCTGTAGGCGTCGTAGAGAGGTTACTGGAAGTAGGGGTACTTCAGAGTCCTTGTTACACCGCCAAAAATAGTCTGTCAGTACGACGACATAACCTGACGTAATTATCTTCCTAGACGGACACCATTGTACATATGAGTGTTTACATATTGTCTGATGTACATTCTTTCTGTGCACGTGACCGAAGTTGAATATAAATTTACGTAATTGAAATTGATGGGGGAATAAATTGCGTCATAAAACTTGGAAGTGAGCAGTTTAATATTTCAACTGTGAGGACAGGTCTAAATAAAAGAGACAGGGGTCTAAGACGTTGCTTTTGTCGGGACCCCCTTGAAAACGAGATGGTGCATCTCAAGAGGTTTATCCTAATAAATACATTTCTATATATATATTAAAGTCTGTTAACTCAGTGTATACAGTCTGGCTCTCTTCCATGCTCACCCATGCCGGCAGCGATGACGGGCAGCGACAGCTCGTAGGTGAACAGGAGGTAGGACATCAGCAGGAAGTCCATGTAACTACGGTGACTCGGTAACAGGACCACCGGGTGCTCCTTAATAGCCTGTTGGAGCTAACAACGAGGAAAATAACAGATTAGGTGTGTATTTGTATGCGTTTCAGCTTAAAGGTCACCTATTATGCAAAATCCACTTGTCTCTTCTACATCAACATGTGTCCCCTCTTCTTCATGTCTCTTCTACATCAACACGTGTCCCCTCTTCTTCATGTCTCTTCTACATCAACATGTGTCCCCTCTGTGTAAAGAGACTCTGAAAGTTTCATGAAAAAAGATTCTCTCACTTTTTGTCCTGATCCATTTCTATAAAAACCGGTCTGAAAATGAGCTGATCAGATTTTGGCCACTTTATGATGTCATAACGTTTTTTTGGCTTGTGTAACCATTAGCCAATCAGCAACCAAGGTAACCCCCCCCCACCTTATCACCTGAATCTCCTCCTAGAGCACCATTGAGTTCTTTTTAACCAAATATCTCTCAGAGGGTCGTGGGGAGGGGCTCCTTATTTTCATCTAAAGTAACAGACAGAGAATCAGCACTTTGGAATCTGAGTATCTGAGACCTATAATATATTGATGAAAAACAGTATAATAGGAGACCTTTAACAGTGTTTTCAGCTTCCATCAGGTGTGTGTTCTCACCCTCTGGATGCCCTCTTCGTTGACACAGATGCTCTTGAACAAGGTTTTAAAGACTTTGCAGAGCGAGAAGGCAAAGAAGCGAACGGTTTTGAGCTGCAGAGAGTGAGCCATCTCCTCCAACATGGCCGACGCCTCCTCCTGGACGTCAGCAGTCGCTTTGCCCGTCTCTTTGGAAATCTTGACGAATAAAAGAAAATGTTAAACACGTGCAGACAAAACATTAACACTACTCAAATAAGTTGAATCTGGTAAACATATTTGACATCTGAACAAAACACAATTTCATACTTTTTACAACTGTGTCGTTTTTCAAGTTATGTAGTGTTTCATTAAAGGGGACCTATCTTGCAAAATGCAGTTTTGTACGTCTTTTATACATGAATATGTTTCCCTGGTGTGTCAGGAAACTCACAAAGTGTCAGAAAACACAACCCTTTCTCTTTTTTCCCAAATCTCTAAAAACGGGGCCGCAACGGATCTGCCACAGACTGATCCAGATTTTAAATTGTTCTGACGTCAGCAAAGGGGTGCTCCGCCTATATGGCCAACTCTCCACCTATCAGGGGAATGGGGGGTTGGGCCACAGCCATTGCCGCTCGAAAGCGCTGGAGACGCTGTAGTACATATGCCAGGCCTGTAAGTGGCGCTGTAGTCTGCCACAAAAGCAGCAAAGAAGACTAGCAAAAACAGGGCTGGAAAAGAGCAAAATGAGGCATGGCTAAAATGCATGATCTGTTTGGTATTTTGAAAAAAAAACTTCACAGACATGTTTTATATAGGTATGGCCCTACAATATATTATTCAAATATTGAGTTCAACCATCCCTAAGCACGCAAGATGCAGCATGTTATCTATGCCAAGAATGTAGTTATTCACATTTTGTAGTCAAGTAATTAGTCATAAGAAAATGTGAGAATTTGCATGAAAGTAAGAATAATTGTAGATGGAGTTCAAGTGCCTTTACCTATTTAATTAAAGGATAAGTTAAGAAGATACAGCAGTGGAACATGTTTTATAATGGTTCGTTAATTGTAGCAGTTGCAGAGACAAAATAAACTGTAAAAAACCTGAAATACGCAGCTGGAAACAGCCCCTTGATTTACAAATGTTGTTGTGTTTTTAAATTGCTTTGGACAAGTAATATGAAGGCAAATTAGTCTGTAACATGTCTAATAGCCTTGTTCAGGAATGAGGCAAGAGGAAACCACTTCCCCGTGACCTCAACGCTACAAATAGTGCTTGTCTGTGGCGTGCAGCTGAATGGAATTAGTCTAATTTATTATCCTCAACGTCGCTGCATTGTCGATTTTTATTCCTCTCGCCGGGCTGGTTAAAATTAGGCTGAGCAGTTCGACAATAATGGGGACAACACCCATGGAATTTAGAGCAGCTCCCGAAGATTTGTAAAATTCGACAACAACCACGTTCATGTTGGTTTTACATGAGTACCCACCTGCACACACTCTAGCACTCTATCTCACTGCATCACAATGCTAATAATCGGATTAAGCCTCTGTGTTTTGGGTGGGTCGTGGACATCTCTATTAGCACCAATTTAGCGTGACCTCTCCGCTCCAGCAACTTCAGCGCTGGCTTTGTAATCCGCGATGGCTGTCCCCCATCCTGACCACTTATCATCACACTGGGATTAATAGAAACATCTTTTGTAATTACAGAAATGCTGCGTTGCCGTGCCGGGTGCTGTCAATTACTTTAATGTGTGCCAAACCATTAATCGGCTGACAGAGACCTCAGCGGCGCCCTGTAGTAAAATACAGAAATCTGCCATTGATTTTGCATGAGGCCGTACTCAGCGTTTCATCTCCTTTCTCTTCTGACCAGCGAGGTTATTGATCTTCATAAAGGCAGGATTGTGTCGTTAGGCAAGAAGCAGAGGAGACAGTAATGAACGTTTTGTGACCTGTGTGTTCGGGGCAAAGTTGGACAAATGGCCGAGGTTGCCAGGTGCAACACGCAGCACTTTTTCAGCTGCTCGGCCACAGCGATCGATAGGGATACATCTCTGTCTGATTACAGAGATGTGCTGGCAGTTTGTGTGTGTGTGGGTGTTACAGTAATAGCTGATCACTGTATCTGCCGGATTCAGACATAACGGTACTAAAAGCTTAACCTCCGACCGGATAAACCTGCTCACATAAAGACATGTGGTGTTTTCTTGCCTTTAATTTTCAAGGCTACAGCTCAGAGGTTTCTGAGTATGATGGGTTGATGGAGGCGTAGGTGCATCTCCTATAAGCTGTGATGGAAAGTATCTAAGTATATTTTCCTAATATACTGTACCGAAATGTAATTTTAAAATATGATCTTTATACATTTCCCAAACAGTATATAAATTACGGTACCTAAAATTAGCCCAACCTGAACTTGCAACAGCAATACAAATCTTTATGTATTTTGACACATGTAATAGTCAAATAATATATTATACAACAACATTATTTACCGGCATCATCCTGCTAGTATTTGTTACTTTTGATACTTTGAGTCCACCTGTACATTAATGCAGCATGGTTAAAAGTGTGATACTTTAAGGAGATATTAATTTTAGTGAAAGATGAATTACTTGTAGTGAAGTATATTTTGACATTAAGGTATTCTTACTTTCCAGGAGTGTTATAAGAATTAAACAAATACAGTAGAAAAATCTGCACGAAAAAGGGTCAGTAAGTAAGCGGTCGAGCAACATTAATTGCATTGATTGAAATATAATTGTCTCGTTTAATAGGATTACCTACAGAAAAAGGGGAAGTGCATGTGAGTAGGAGTAAGTCAGTGGGTGTGGTAGAAATACAGTATACTTAACAATATTAATGGGGGAATTAAAAGCAACATAACTTCCTCTGTCCCCCAAGTCTACACCTGTGCTCTGAGCAGAGTGCTCCGCCGTTGTTGAATAACAGTTTTAGGTCTCCCTCGATAAATGCACATTTCCAACAAGCCACAGACACACAGTGAGCCCTCCTGCATGCCAAGTGTGTTTTTTAGAGATGTGCTCACCCCCTAAGCAGGCATAACTGTCTCATATGAGTTATTACACATCTGTCTGTAGATACATGGCGCACCAGATGCTGCAGTTAATGGCACACCTAACCTCCCACCATGAGATGGTACACTAAAACCAAAATGGAATTTTCCACTGTCAGTCTGCTTTCTTCCGCCGTGTCCTCGGTGCCACCGCTGTCCAGAGCCGGGAGAAGCCTGTAGGGGACGGTCCAGACAGGATATTAATGGGCCCCTCCGACAGTCACAGGCCCTGACAGAGCCCTGTTTCATTGTCACCTTGCCTTGGAGGATGAGAAAAAACTTGCGAAGCTTATTAGTCGAATGGAAGCTGTTTCTCCCTCTAACTTACTCGATCTCTGCCTCAACGCTTCATTAGACTGTCTTACATCAGAGGCCTGATCCTCTCCCTGTGTCCTCACTACATCGCCACACTCACACAGGCACACACAGGGTGACATCTCCCACCTAATCAAGTAGTGGATTATCTTGTCCTGATAAATTGGCGCTTGTAGCACTTGAAAGGTCCTCGTGGACGAGTGCCTCCTCCCCCTGACAACTAGATGGAGCCCCCAGGGAGCAAGGAGAGAACATTGGCTTGTAATGATTTGTGGTAAATCGGACAAATGTTTTTGGAAATATCTCTTTCAAGCAAACAGCGTGAATAATCTAAAAAAAAGCTTGCAATAAAACTCTAAAAAACACCATTTATATTATGAAACAAGGCATTAAAATAGAACTCTTTAATTAAAGAAGTTATGATGAAACCGATTAAATGGTCTACAAGGTTTAGGTCTATGGTTTGGAGGCGTCAATGTGCTCAGTGTCACTGAATCAAGTGGGAAAAGGTCAATAAGACACAAGAACACAGATACAGTCTGAACAGATACCAATGAGATCACTTGGCTATTCATGTTATGTGATGAGTTTACTATTTCATTTGTGGTCACAATATTTATTTTTCAACATTAGAATGCTGCACCAACATCTTCATTTCAGGACTGGGAAGGGTGTGACATTTGTAGTGACAGGATGTAACAATGCAACAGAGAGGAAGCACTCCAATGACAGTGACAATTAACTGAGTTAAACATTGGTGTTGGCATGTTCTTCAAAGATTGATGTACAACATAGCTACATGGGTTTTGATTATGTATATGTAACTGCATACTATGCCCAGCAGAGCATGTATATGCACATGATGCCTACATTGTGAAGTAAAAAATCTGACTGAAAATAACCTTTTTGCTTGTTTTTTGCAAAGATTAACAACATGTCTTCTTCCTTCTCTGTGTTGCTCTCACTGTAGGAGAACCCCTACATGTGTAACAATGAATGTGACGCCAACACAGAGGAACTGGCCCACCCTCCAAAGCTCATGTTTGACATTGAGGGCCGTAATCCCACTACTTTCTGGCAGTCCACATCTTGGCAGAAGTACCCAAAGGCCCTTCTGGTAAACATCACGCTATCATGGAACAAGACCATCGAGCTGACTGATGACATCGTCCTCACCTTTGAGTCGGGCCGGCCCGAGCAGATGGTCCTAGAAAAGTCTCTGGATTATGGAAGAACCTGGCAGCCGTACCAGTTCTATGCCACTGACTGTCTGGACGCCTTCACCATGGAGCCCAAGACGGTGCAGGACCTGACTCAGCACACACTGCTGGACATCATCTGCACAGAGGACTACTCACGAGGGTACGTGTGGAAGTATGACAAAACGGTGCGCTTTGAGATCAAGGACCGCTTTGCGCTGTTTGCTGGGCCCCGACTCCACAACATGGCTTCGCTTTATGGCCAACTGGACACCACCAAGAATCTGCGGGACTTCTTCACCATCACAGACCTGAGAATCCGTCTGCTGCGGCCTGCCACAGGAGCTACCATGGTGGACGAGGACAAACTGACCAGATACTTCTACGCCATTTCTGACATCAAAGTCCATGGCAGGTAAGACTTGAGTTCTTCTGATCATGCCAAGAGCAAAGCAGGCAAAACAAGCAATTTGGCTCCACGCTTTCAGACAGCTAAGGACCCCAAAGGTTATTTGATCAATTCCAAATTTGTAAGGGAATTTATGCCAATTAAACTAAATCAGGGGTCCAACTAGGAACCCCTGGGGTGCTACTACACCAATGGGGGGACTAATTCCCTAAAAGGAACACGTTTTGGATTACCTCTCTGTTTCCCCTGTGGTTTATTGCAGCGACAGTACAGCTACTTAATAGTGAAGAAAAATGCGTTTACCGTTACCATACTTTCCAATTAGGCAGCGGATCCATAATGATGTGCGGAGTTCACCAGTTGTCAGCATGTCTTAATTAACTGAGATGCTTACGGCTTGCTGAAGCACTCTATTTTGGACACAAAATTCACTCTGCTGTCTATTAGCCCGTGGAAGACATTTCAGCCGTCAGGTCACTGCGCGTTGTAATTAGTGCCTGATTTACGGAATTCACAGAGGGTCATATAACATGAAAACAAGACGCCATTATGCTGTTAGAGGAAAGGACGACAAATGCTTCCCATGCTCCTTGACGCTACAACAAGAGTCACTGGGGCATAGACTTAAGTAGATATGTTTTACACTGTGTGGCTTTCCAATTCAACAGATGTGAATATGGTGTTGGGGCTGAAGGAATGAAGATTTAATTACCCTTTGCTTTTCACACATGAGAGGATGACAGTACAGAAGTGCAGACTGGCGGAACGTCACAACAATTGGAAGTTGGGAAGATGACTGCAGATAGAAATATCAGTAGTGCTCAGGGCACAGCAAACAACAGTTGCTCTAACGTCTAACCAATGTGGTTGTGTGAAAAATAAATCGAAACGTTCTCAGCTGAGGGCAAGGATTAGCATCAGGTGCTAATTTAAAGATCTCAATTGTTGTCATTCTCATGCCATGCTGGCTATAGTCGTACTGTTCTATTGTCTTTGCTGCTGTGACATTATTTACAAAAATATTGTCAAATGCCTTCAAGCTATTTAATGAATCTCTAATTTGTTGATTTCCTTATAATGCCATGAAATGACAGTCATTGGACACATGGCTCCAACGTATTGTAAATGGAAGGTACCCTTGAGCAAAACCAGCTATGATAATGAATGCCTCGCTCAGAAATTTAATTTTTTACTTTTCTCCTGATTGAGAAGGTCATTCAGTAAAAATAACTGGAGGGAATGTATTAACACAAAAGTGTTGAACGGGGCATCCATTCAACACTCTGGAATAAAGCGTGCTGTCATAAGCGTAGATTATTTATTCTATCTGACTAATCATGACCAAACTCATGCATCCCTGTAGGGCTGTAGATTTGAGCAATGGCTGCGCACCACTATTGGGCCGCTGTCGTTTACCAGCCTGCTGCTCCCAGAGTGACGCTCGCCTGAGCAATGTTTTCCACTGTTTACCAAAGGTAACACATAGTTCAGACATAATGAGATGCACACTACACACAGTCTTCACTCTCCTTTTCCCTCTCCCATGGCGAATCACCGCTCAGTCCCTTTCTCCATGCGTCGTACACCAGACATAAGCTCCTTAACCCCCGGAATTCGGTTCTGTGAGACTCGGCGGGAGCGATTTTGCAGGGGCAGTGAGCTTGAATCTGGCATATTTCACTATGCTGGACTCGGCTGCCATCCCTCTGGATCAGGAGGGAGAGGGGGTGTGGGGGGAAATACAGTAGGAGAGCTTGCAGATTTTCTGCCCTGGCCACAACAGTGTGAGAAACAAAGAAAAGCATCTAAGCTCTTTGCTAAAGTAGGTCAACCAACACGAGAACAAGATAGGAAAGGAAGTGAGCTTTCTAGCTTAACTTTGCAGAAGTACACCTCTTTCCATTAGTAACATGTAGCCCAAGTAGTTACAGGGAAAACCAATGTGTCATGCATGGCCATTCTATTATGGTCGATTACAAAGGAGGACCAGACCAAAGGCACTCCGAAGAAAAAATCGATGTTAAGAATTTCAAATCAAACCATGCGTGGAGCTGTGAGATGGATGTGAACAATGCATTCTGCTTGGTGATTTAAATGAATTTGACACCCTTACTGTTTTATTGTATAAGCAGGGCTAAATGGGTGTGTGGAGATAGAAAGTGTG
>NW_011355631.1:308497-321849 GCF_000735185.1 Notothenia coriiceps
ATGTTTTCCTGTCAATTAAGCAAGGGTTCAGAGGCTTAATTAGCTCCCTGGCATTATGTCAGCCTGTCGGTCTGTAACTGGTCGCTTTTTCTTATATATACTTTGGTATCTCCTTACTCTACTCTGGCGCCAACATGAGGTTAATATTTTTGGCTTTTAATCCAAATTGATGGATTAGCTATCTGTCAAAAGCTATCCCCCAAAGCAGTTCTAACTTGTCTGATATGACATAATATTCTGCAGGATTTCATTTTTATAGTGGTATACCATTCAAGTTTTGTAGACTTTAAAAATGAAGCTTAGGAAGCCGAACTTGCCAAACCAAATGTATAAACAGCATTTAATTAAACAGGCTACTTAAAAAGGCCTTTCATTTTCATCACTGGAACACTTCCACGAATCACAGAGAAACAATAAAATCAGTGTCTTTTGTTGAATTGAGTTCAAAATCAATATCAATATGTTGTAAGTACTGCAATTTTAAGTACTCGACATAATTAGAAGCTTTGATTTATATTTATTTTTCTGTTAGATTTAAACTATTATATCAATCACATTTTTGCTGGTTTGAAAAGTAAAGCACATATAAAATATGAATTTAAGACTCCCTGTTCAGAAAGTTTTCTCTGAAGGTCACAAGTCGTGCAATGTCTGCGCTGTGCTGCAGTTATGAGAAAAAAGATGGTTTGTTTTGTTACAGCAAAAAAAACGGTATTTCTTTATTGGTCAAGGGCATACGTCTCGTCCAAAAATATGTCCATACCTCAACTACCTTTTCTAAGCAGCAATCCCTCTAGCTACTTATTAAAACCTCCTCTCTCTTTCCCCACGCTGACTTCCACTCACACATACAAATGGCAGCATGAAAGAGGGATGGATTTTGACTGCTTAGTCTCTGTTTGCTGAATTGCCCCTTTCCAAAGACAATCCAGCTTAAACCTATTGTACTGTACTTTCACAAGGCCCATGATATTTCTTTTTTTTATATTCACAACACAAACAGCAGTGTTTGCTTTCAGCTTGTTCCTGTCTGAAAGAAGTTGCTGCATGCATTGATAAAGGAGGCTTCCTATAGAAAACTCTGAAGGCGTAGTTTTTATGAGAAAATGCACCAAGGTGAAAGTGGCCATACTTGCTCTTAAGATAAATGGTGCTGTTAACACAGAAAAAAGAAGCTTTTACTCCAGTAAAAAACATACACTAAAACATATTCAAACATTTAATTAAGATGTTTAGCTTAGTAAAGCATAAATGTGTACCTTTTCTTGTAAACATACAAAATAAATGTGTATATATGTTGTTTCTAACCACAACACTGTATATTGTAACATACAATTAATACTCAAAATATTTGCAAAGCCAATCTTTTTAGTATTTAAAATCTTGCATTTTTTACATCTGTGTTTGCTTCTTTGTGGTGTTTCTCATCAGTGCATTTGTGAACTAATTGCTATCTTTCCTTGCATGTTACCTACAAACTATTGTTCTGCAGAAAAGCGTTAGATCATTTATCATAACTAATGCGAACCCACTCATAAAAACGCAGGGTCGAAATGCCTTCTCTTCAAAAAAACAAGTGATGTTTCGCACTGAGACCAACATGACACAAACAACTCAGGCTTCCTGTAAATGGTACAGAACCACTCCGTTGTGGGATAAAATCAGATACACTGAGACCTTTATGTACAAATAAAATCCAGTGATGAGCCGCCGTGTCACTGACATTGAACCCGGAGAAGGGGTACAAGCCAATCCCTCACTGTTTATCACAGGCCGGAGGAATGGACTGAGTCCAGAGATATGAGGAGGAAAGCTACGAGTGACATGAAGATTTTATCGTCAGAGCAGAGGACTGGTAGCGCGTCGCCTCAACAAATCCCCTTCCTGTTCTCAGGGATGAAGCAACATTCATTTTTCACTTCAGAAGTATCCAGTCCCCGCATTCACCATGAATGTTTAGAATTGAGTACAGGTTTGCGAGAAGGGCCCGGTTCTTTCCTATGAAAGTTGCTAAGTGGCTAATGAAGCTAAAATTGTCTTTCTCTTGAATACAAAATACCCGGATATATACTCAGTTTTTCTCGTTCACTTTCTGGAGTCTTGGCCAGGATTGAGTGGACTGCGAACGAGAGTCACTATGGCAGTGCACCCTGCCCTTAAGCAAGGCACCCTTATCTGCTTGGGGGACCGTGGTGCCGCAAGTTATCATCACTTCCCATTCATTAATGTGCGTATTAATCAAGGAAATAAATAACAACAGCGTTCTTATCACTACAAATAGCCAGCACGGACAACAGATTGGAGTTATGTCATAGACTGGAAGACTCTCACGTCTCACATATGGGATCTGGTGGGAGCAAATGTGTATGTGTGTGTTTGGGTAAATGTGATCGCACTTGTGTGTGTACATATCCTCCAGGCAAAAAAAAGCCATCCCATAGTTGTTCCATAAATCCAAATCTGGTCCAGCAGGGATTCAATCTAAAATTCCCCCACACACACATACACACACGCACGCACGCACGCACACACGCACGCACGCACGCACGCACGCACGCACGCACGCACGCACGCACGCACGCACGCACGCACGCACACACACACAGCACGCACGCACGCACGCACGCACGCACGCACGCACGCACGCACGCACGCACGCACACACACACGCACACACGCACGCACGCACGCACGCACGCACGCACGCACGCACACACACACACACACACACACACACACACACACACACACACACACACACACACACACACACACACACACAAAGATAATGCAGGCAGCATCTTTGATTCCCGTCATGACCCATACATTACTACGCCTACAAACCAATTTATTATCTGTTTACTGTTTACCATGCAGTTACATTCATATCATGACAATCTCAATGGATACAATGAGCAATTTTCCGATCTGATTTTTCATAAAGCCTTTTTATCTCCAAGTTAAGGTAGCCAATTGTTCTCCATTGTGCCACATAAGGGTCTGGGGCACAGAAAGCAGCCCTATCGGAGGCTTTATCTCTTCTTCACTGTCGACAGAGCACATTCAGCATTCATGTGGTGACCCATTTCATTAATGGAGAGGCCTTTTTCAACGTTTCCTCCCCCCCTCTTTGTCAGCTACAGCCTCCCTCATAATGGGTGCTCCTGTCAGGGTCTCATGACTAATCCCCTCATTGACCTCTCCTTCACTTGCAGCCTCCACCACCACACTGATGATTTGGTAATTGGTATAGATGTTGGCAACACCTGCATTGTCAATGCCATCTGGAGAAACATAATACACTCTGCTCGGAACTATTTTAAACATGGTTCTATACTAAATTGATTATGTGTTGTATGCTTGTTATATCAGTGGAATATTTAGATTTGGAAAGAAGGGGTAGAGTAAATAACCAAGTTAAAAAGTGATTGAATATTTGACATGCATTCATAAATACATATCTGTCTTCCAACAATTTCCCCGAAAAAATAAAGTATACCATAAATACGTTATAAATATCACGTATTTGCCATAAGCACAATCTATTCACCCAGGTCACAGACTGTTCTCTCTCCTGCCTTCTGGGAGAAGATACAGGAGCTTCAAGTCACGGACAAGCATACTCAAAAAGAGTTTCTACCCCTGGGCTGTCAGGCTGCTTAACCACCACACATAATGCAATAACCGTAACCATTCTCACACATACACACATTTTTAATGCACTTTATATACAGTACTATTTGTATATCAATATTTTTAACTATTTATTCCCCCGTATGATTGTTGTCTGTCCTATTGCCGTGTTTTTTAGTGTTATGTATGTGTTTGTATTTTTCGCACACCGGGACAGAGTTGCACTCTGAATCTCGTTATACTCTGTGTATAATGATGACAATAAAAGGCTTTAACTTAACTATTCCCTGCCCTGGCTATGTCATTGTCGCCATATCTAGACATGTCTATTTTTAAGACCTGACAACTCAATGACCAAAAAAAGTGGTGATGATTTACAATGATCTAATCAGAGATGCAGAAAACTTGGCTTTCTCTTATCAGTGAGACATCCCACTGAGCTAGCCATATCAGCATGGGTGACTAGAAGAAAGCCACTTCAGTGAAGAAAACACCATATGGCTGTTTATCCCCCCATCATAAGCTGAAGCAGATATTTCGAACAAAGGGAGAAGTGTCGAGAGCGTCATCACACACTCCCTGTTTGTCTAATTCTCCTTGTGTTCACACAAATACGCACACACAGTGACAGTGACGATGTGTTTAGATCCCAAACCTCCCCAAGCGAGATATTTGATTCTGATCTGAAGACGACAGGGAGTGATGAATAAAAAATGCTTGATAATGGGATCATTGAGTCATGAAAAGCGATTCTGAGCAAGTTATCTTTCGGGGAGGCCGATGAATGCAGACGCTCATTATGTACGGCTATCCGACGGTGCTTTAGCCTTCAAGCAGAACAGGAGCGTACAATAGAGCTGCACCTGACAAAAGAGAGGAAGAATAACAATCAAACAAAGAAAAAGTGTTGTACTGAATTTTCCAGACCTCTGCTCTTTTGAAGGTAATGTAACTTACTGGAGCATGATGTCTCAGGGGAAATGTTCTTTGATAAATTAGAGGATGCTAGATGATTGTGATTGGAGGGTCTGGGTCAAATTCAATAGCATTGACTTACTACGCTGTCCAAAACATATCACAAGGGCTGCCTTTATGTATGTCACAGTTATTTTAAAGCAAATATTTACCATACTTTACCATAGTTCATTTGACTGCACTGACCCTCTTTTTTTATTCTTTTATCACTGACCCGTTTGGGAAGCCTTTGTATACTGTACTATTGAATTGCACTTGCATGAACAATTCAGTGATAAGAGAAAGACATCTGAAGCCCTGCCACTATTTAGAAAGATCTCGTGACGGAGACATTGCACCCTCAGTTTAATATTGTGCACCTTCAGTTGAAATGCAAATAATTATGACAAGCACAAGGTGGTGTGGAGTTTCAAAGCTCACCTTCTATTTTGGTTAAAGAATGTGCAGCAGTAATACATGCAAATAAGACTTGGTATAGGAAAATATAAATCAGCCTGTTATGCTCATTACATACACTCTCAGTTATCTAAAGGATACTTTACCATCAGTTACTAGGCCTATATATTACAAAATAAAGCACATTTATTGATGAAACGGTTTGTAGGACAAACACTATGTCAGCAATAATCTCACCTCGCAGCTGATGAAAGGAGATTTGCGTAATTTCTTGTTGTCAGTATTTGATTGAATAAGTAGTGATATTATTCTTTGTTCTGAACTGCAGCTCAAATCAAAGTTGGCAACATCAACCAGATGTTAATTCATAAATACTTTTTTCCCCTGCTGCAACGGACAAACTGCAACAATAAATCTGTGAGAAAAATAATAGTAAAAGTGACCATTTTATAAATGTGTTGTGAAGTTTCTAGGAATACTCTCCAGCTTATTAACATCAACCCAAATAGCTAATCACTAAATTAGTTTTGTCTGCACAAACACACATAAACCTGCATGCCCTGTTACAAGCAATCTTTACATCTCATGTGATTCTCATTGTTCACCAGAGTCCATGCAGCTTCTAATTCAATGTAGTGGAAACATTGTCCCTTTGGGGTTAGGGTTTATCAGGGTCTCTCAGTTATTTACAAACCCAACAGATGACACGGATACAGCCCTGACCTCATAAAGACGGAAAGGAGATGCTAAGAGTTAGCACCTCTGCTAGCTGGGAAAAATGCCAACATTTTCTGTAATTTCACCTGCTCTTCGGGTCCTACCCTGGTTCCAGTTTCTGGTCCCTGGTGGGTGTAGCTATTGGAGATGTCTGCTCCAGACATTGGGATTATGTAACAAAAGTAAGTGTTAAGTCAGTTTAATGGCGAGTAACATTAGCAAAGCAACAAGATAACAGAAGACCAATAAGAAGTAACACTTCTGAGTTGTAACTTGTATATGTTCACTTCATTGTGGTGTTATTTCATATGATTAGAACCTTATCAAAAACTAGGTGAGACTCAGTACAAAATGCATACTGTACAAAAGTGTTGGATAATTAATGAGAAAATGTGTGGCTGTGGAGGAGTCAAATGTTTTTTTTTCTGCTACAGTACATTAAACTTGTTTTCTCTTTATTTCCACACTCTCTCACACAGAGGTCATATACAGTCTAACCTCTCGCAGTTTGCGGCCGAGCTACCGACCCAAACGGATCAATGCGGCAGGATCCTTTGGGGAGTTACTTCCTTTAAGAGCGCCAGTCATCGATGTCGCTTATGAAATGACAAGATCACTTAATATCTCTCCTCCACCTGGCCTCTCCTTGAATCTCTATGGCACTATCCCCTCAATGATGGAGCTCTCTGCCTCCTCTGCAGTGCATTTTCTGTCTCCGGGTCCTCAGCCAACAGTCTTTAGCTGAGAGCAGTATCAGTGAGGCCCAGCATGTCGATTCTATTGAACTGGCTTGGCATGTCACAGGCAGTAAAGACCCCCTGATTGACTCCTGCTTGGATAGCATGTCCAACTGCATACATTAGTAATGTTGAGGACTCGATAGATGGATGGCCCGGTCGATTGATGCAGGCAGGCGACACATTTACCTCAAAGCAGGGAACCAGAGATGGACTGAACCAGCAGCACAAGAATCACAAAATAAAGTATATTGTTCCTTTAACTTGGCTGCTTTTAATTATCATCATTTTAGTTTTGCAAGACTGCAACAAGTGTTTTTTTTCTAAATGTATAATGAATTATTTTTAGAGGAACATACAACAGAAACAAGAATCCCTCACCAGCTCACCAAAACAATCATTACAAATCATTTAGAGTGCTGCAATTTTTAAACCAGCTGCCATAGTTCAGCTAGGTCCGTGTTCTGAGTGACACTTCAAGTCTTAATTGGCTACTTAAGCGTATCACTTTTTTACGCAACAAATATACTATTGTCATCATGAGCGCAGCCAGGCTGTAAAACGTGGCAGTTATGACTTCTGATTCAACTCCCTATGTTTATTGCATTTATACAAAATGAACCTAATTAAAAACATGATTTAAAAATGGTAAACCAGCCTGGGTTAGACTTTGGGTTAGACTAGCCGTCAGTCAGAAGGTGCTTTCCTTTTCTGTAGCCTGTACATTTTTTTAAACAAATGTATTCACCTCGATGTGAGATCTGCAACAAGTTCTGTCATCTAAGATAGGTCAAACTGCATTTTTAAATACTTAAAAGCCCTATAAATCAGCTGCTCTGTAAATTACTTTTTTCGCATGCAACAAAAATATAAGAAAGAAGTAAAGAATGGGCCATGATTCTTCTCACAATCTCCATTTGCCTCTTAACTGCATACTTTCTGATACAGAAGGATGCAATTAAGGGGAGGTTTACGGGCGAGGTCCATCCCAGGAGACATCGTGCTGATATCCCACTTAATCCTCTTCCTCCCACAATGCAAAGCAGGCTGGGGGAAAGAGGTAGAGGGGGAAATTAGTAAGTAAGACGTAAGCAGACAGGATGATATGTTTCAAGCCAATACATACGTCAGCTGCAAGCTATACATGTCAATGTGTAAGAGCTATAAAACTGTGTGTGTGTGTGTGTGTGTGTGTGTGTGTGTGTGTGTGTGTGTGTGTGTGTGTGTGTGTGTGTGTGTGTGTGTGTGTGTGTGTGTGTGTGTGTGTGTGTTAAAATGTTCTATGGTATCTTTTTACCAGTCCCCATTTCGTCAGCATGGAGTTATCGTCCCCTTTCGGTAATGTAGGTGTGTGCGTGTGTGTGAAATATAACTTAAGCAAACACACGCCTGAAGGCCATTTTAACAGCCACTCCTGTTTTTATATTTCCTTTTCATCACACATAATTAAGCCTGAGTGCTCTCTGAACCACTAGACCCCCCGGACACCCCCCCACCCCACTGCCCGACCTCTGCAACCCCCTGTCTGTTGTCGCTTATTTGCACGACACACTGAATGCAGACACAGGCTTTAAAAAAGTGTTTATTAGCTGTGTTTGACCCAATTGGCTGCATATGAAAACACCTGGGCGTTAGATTGAAATTTAATTGCTTCACTTAGTTAACCCACTTAAGGACCATGTTGAGTTTAGTCTGCTCAATTTGTTGGGTTCAGCAGCTTTGTGCGTCGGGGATGTTGTAGGCTTGGATTATGGATAATTACTATCAATTAGTGGCTGATACTTTGGCTTTGAAGCCGCTACGAGCTAAATAGAGCAATGTCAGGGAAGGAACTTGGCTAAACGAAGATGATGCAGATATTGGCTGAAGTAATAGAAAGGATACGGAATAAAAATTCTGAAACAGGGCATTGTTTTGGTCTGTTTTTGTTTGTGGCTGCTGGCATCATCAGTGGAAAGGCGCAATATGTCGTCTGAACATGGTGTCAATCAGAATCCCATTACTGCAGAGGTCATAGACACACTGCTCCAGGTGAGCTAAGTCCGTTGGGCCGCTCTCGTTTCCACCAGGATAAAGGAAAATAATACATTTGGGCCAAACAATATTTCCTGTCTCCCACATTTTAAGGAGAACTTTAAACTTTTGTCAGATTTGAGAATATGTGTGCTGCTTTCTCTCAGAAAAAATGGAATGTAAACTTCACTCAAGGTTTTTTTTTCTTTTCTTTTGCCAGTCAAGCAATTTGAGCTCATAGCCTCACGGGTAATTTTATGAATACATATCAGGACCTTTCGCTCACAGCCGGTGGCTGGCACACTCAATATTGCCTCAAGCAATATCACTTTGAGAGCACCACACAAAAACAAAGATGCTTTAGCTCCATGAATATTTATTAACAGGAGATTAATAGGTGGATGCAGAAGAGAGATATGAAAAGAATGATATAAAGAATGACGGAGAGTCAGAAGGAGAAAACCTACAGAGTTTTCAAAGTGAAGCGGAGCCAAAAGGGAAATTAAGACAAAAAACACACGTTGGGGAGCGCTGGAGGGATTTTGCTATTAAAATGCTGTCAAATGCACGTTTACTGAGATCCTTCTCTGAAACTGTTGCTGCTGGCACAGCGATGAGGGAGCCTCTCTTGGTATCCACATTCAGGGGCCACTGCTGATTGGCAGCACAACAGTTCTTGTGGGTATAAGACCCTCAGGGCCTGAGCGGCGGTCTCCACTATTATGCCGACGGCAGTATCATTTCTGGACGCTGATTAAATTGTTGCCGATGTTGAAAAAAACTGAAGGTTAAACCACAAAGGGCCATGTGAAGTCGTTTCACAGCTCATCCTCCAGCCGCTCCTCACGTCCACACACTCACACATACATACACACTATCAAGACTGTTATAACAGAGAAGGAAGGGAAGTGAATTGACCAGGGCTGTGTAGGACTTCATTCTGTTCTTACCTTGATTTTAGCCACTAATGGACGCTGACTCAACTCACACCACTTTTTCTCGATCAATCCCTCTGCATCTCAGTGTGGTCTGGATATAACTGCCATAGCTGCTGAAGATTGAATCCAGTGTTACAAAGGGATGTCACAGTCTAGCTCCTCAAAGTGGACTCCTTTAGAGGCTCTAAAGTGCTGGCTATTATTTATTTGAGAATACTTAAGTAGACTTTATTTTTACATGGGTGCTTATTACCTAGATTAGGTACGATGCTTTCAGAGAAGTCCCTTCCTAGGAACAAACATCACTCATTACATTGTAAGTGCGATAAAACAAATGTGGACAATTGAAATAAAATCGGCAGCTGGGATTGCATTCATTTGAATCTGGATTGTTTAAAACTCAAAAATTGGATTTAGGTATGTAATGGGTTTCTGTTAGCCTAGGAAACAGAAACACTCGTACAGTAGTGAGTGGCAGGCAGCCTTATTACTGCTCACATCCTGAAGCTACAACATGGAAAGAACATGAGCAGCATGAGATAGGAAATGCTTTCAAATGTTTCAGACATGATATAATAACAGGTGTTATTCTTACTTCTGCCCACCTTATTATCCATGAGCTACTGACTCCAAATAAAGACTACTCCGTAGCCTGGTACTAAAGAGTACTACAAAGTGGCCAGGTATCAAACCACAACAAGCAGGTAACTTCAGGGTCAGGGTAAAGGAGTGTTGAGTGATTTGAAGAATGTAGAACCTCCACATTATTGGAGTTTTTTATTTTTGAATTATGTATTTATTTCAAGAAGGACTATGCATACAAATACATTCATCTCAGAAAAGAGAAGATATGAATTATGCCAGATTATAGCTAATAGCTCATTTCCATTTGCAGTCCTAGTACCCACGTATCAAGCAGAATCGGCAGGGTTTGACAGAGACCAGCTGTCAAACTCATTTCTAACTAAGACGATAGCGAACATAACTGTAGGGCTGTAGGTGTCATCTCATTCACCTTTTTTACTCTAGCTCTCACTCTGCCTTAGGAAGGAATAGAAAAATGCCTTTCACCTTTCTCTTAGTAAAGAACAAGCATTTTCAAAGTAAGAAGTCTGGTTTGTATTGTGCCATTTTGTTTGGCTCTTAGCCTTTAATCCTAAAATAAACAAACACAGTTCCATGATTTCAGGGTGAGTCATGCGTGTTGGAATTCAGTTTTCCAGTTTTTTATTTAAGTTGCAGCCAGGGTTGGCATCGATACTATGTCATGACTCACTCTGCGCTTAGGACACATTACTGTTATCTTCGAAAATAAAGCATCCTCATGCTGGTAATGTTTGTGGAGTGTGTCGTGTCACATTTCTGCATTAGATCTCAGATCAGTCAAACTCTCTTGTAGCAGGACACCAAAACACCAGACAAAAGAGCCACTTTTTTGGTGATGGTGTTAATGTGATGAGTCCATGTCAGGTCCTCAGTGATGTGGACACAGAGGAACCTGAAGCTGCTGACTCTCTCCACCGTAGTCCCATTAATGGCGATGGGGGCGTGTCCCTCTCCCTGCTGCTTCCTGTAATCCACAATCAGCTACTTGGTTTTGCTGACGTTGAGATGGAGGTTGTTATCCTCCTCTCTGTACGCCATCTCGTCGCCGTCGGTGATCAGGCCGATGACGGTCGTGTCGTCAGCAAACTTCACGATGGTGTTGGAGCTGTGTGTGGCCACGCAGTAGTGTGAACAGGAAGTAGAGGAGAGGGCTGAGCACGCAGCCTAGAGGGGCTCCGGTGTTGAGGATCAGGGTGGAGGTTGTGATGTTTCCCACCCGCACTGCACAGAGGGCGCTGCTTAGCCTGAGGTCCCTGAGCTTGATGATGAGATTGGAGGGCACAATTGTGTTGAAAGCTGAATTGTGGTCATTGAACTGTATTCTCACATATGTGTTCCTCTGCTGTGCCTGTGGGATGTGATCTTATCATTATTCGAAAGGCTAATACATGTGTACACACAAAAATTATACATTCTCAAATAGAAAAATGTGATCCTTATGTTTACGCACTATATCTAATATATCTAAAATTGTCCTATATCTAAAGTCAAATAAACCATTTGAAACCCCAAAGGACTACGTTGAAATGCCATGACACAACGCTTCATGACTTCCTTTGCATACTGGATTTTGAAACGACTCACTCACATTGTCTTCTATGCAAATGTCTTTTAAAAATAAGTCTTAACAATTCCCCATATTCCTCAAAGTACGCTGCACGAGGATCATAAATTAATTGAACAGATAGATATCCCCTCAATGCTCATCTAGCCACAGCACAAAATGAATTTAGTTGAGTTTATTGTTAAATGAAGGTTCTGCAAGAAGGATGTGCATGAGGATTAAGTGCACCTTAAGGGAGTCCCTCTCTCCAAAATGGAAATATGCTTCTGAGATCTCATCTCATATTAATTTGTCATAGCTAACGTAGCCGTGCTGTTGCTCACCGCCGCCCTCTGGCTAACTCTGAGCTATTTCTCGCCTCGCAGATCCACAAGCCTCTGTGCCTTCATTTTCCCATTTAACTTGGCTTGTTTTCATCAGCCCCCCCCCCTCGCACCTCTTTGTCCCTCTCTCCCTCCTCATCTTCCCCCTCCCATCGACTATGACCTTACAGTTTTGCATTCTCCAGTGGGACAATTAAAACTACCTTCCCGAGTGGGGGGGGGAGGGGGGGGGGAAGAAAAAGGGAAGAAATAATGATGCCAGATTTGTTCGTGCAACTGCTTGCCTTTGAACTAGCTCCTCTTAAGTTGAACAAGCAACTGTTATAGCCGGTCTGACTGTGTTCCAATGCCACCGCTAGTCAAGGACATGCTGCCCTTCAGCCAACAAAATAAAATCTGTCTGATGTTCATTCAGTGCCAGAAAATTCACTCATGTTCACATATTTTTCCCTTTCAAATTCCCTCCCTCTCTCTACCACTCTTGACAGGTGCAAGTGCAACCTTCACGCCAACAGCTGTGTGTTTGACAAAGAGAAGTTGGGCTGCGAGTGTGAACACAACACCACTGGGCCTGACTGTGGCCGCTGCAAGAAGAGCTACCAGGGCCGAGCCTGGAGTTCTGGCTCCTACCTGCCCATCCCCAAGGGCACCGCTAATATCTGTGAGTACACACACACACACACACACACACACACACACACACACACACACACACACACACACACACACACACACACACACACACACACACACACACACACACACACACACACACACACACACACACACACACACACACACACACGCGTTGAGTAATTAAAAAGGATGGGTCACATGACAATGTAGGTATTCATATAGATATAGATATGAACAGAATATTGAAGACTTCCCCAAGGCATTTGCTGCCGGTTCCCAATTAGCAGCATTCTGTGTGTCATCTATGAGAGTTCTGGGGTTTCAAAGCCATGCAAAGCAATAACAAATGTGACAATAAGATAAAAGTTTATTGAGCAAACAGAGTGCGGATTTACCTTCTATTGTGGGTGTATATTTAAGCAATGGCTCACGACAGGCCGTGGTATATGCTCATTATATCACAGCTAAGGGGCGTGGTTCGGCCCGACGCGAAGAAGATGAATACCTGAACAGACTTGCTTTTATACATTCTTTTATTGTTGATAATCATTCCACCAGTGTTTATGTAGTGGGTGATATGAATGCTGACATATCAGACAAAAAGTCCTTGTTTGCTAAGCATATGCTGCAGTTTTGTGATGATAACAATCTTATATTATCAAGCCAAATACTTGTGCCTACAGATAGCTATTCATATATAAGCGAGGCCTGGCATACAACTTCATGGCTTGACCATTGCATAAGCACTGCTAATGCCCATGACATTGTAAGATCAATTGAGATTGTGTATGAGGCATCAATGTCAGATCACATT
>NW_011355631.1:321866-326434 GCF_000735185.1 Notothenia coriiceps
GTGTGCCTTCACTAGATTATGATAGTCTCCCTGAGATGTCTCAGGAGGTTAAAAATGCCTGTACCACTAAAGTGGATTGGTCCAAGCTCACAAATGAGGATAGGCTATACTCTCTCCTCTCTCTCCTCTCTCCCTCCTCTCTCTCTCCTCTCTGGCACTTTCTGACACAATACTTACCTGGATAGGCTCACCCCAGGGATGTCAACTCTGTGTGTTGATGTGGGTTGCAATGAAAGCTCTCACCGTGAAGACCTCTGTAACATGTATGACTGTATTGTGGGAGCTGTATGGGAGGCCAGTAGACCGTGCTATACCTACTCTAGGAAGAGACACAACGTCAAGCCAGGGTGGAATAAACATGTGGTTGATCAATACGCTGAAGCCAAGAATGCTTTTGGGGCCTGGGTCCGGGCAGGAAGGCCCAGAGAGGGGCCTGTCCTGGATCTCAAAAAGCGTACAAATGCTAGATATAAATATGCAGTTCGTTATGTCAACAAACATACAGAAACATTGAGAGCGGATTCTATGGCTGAAAAGCTCCTTCATAATGATGTGACTGGCTTCTGGAAGGAGGTGAGAGCTCTGAACAAGGCCAGTACATCGTTACCATGTACCATAGAGGGAGTATCTGGAGCCGATAACATAGCTGAGTTGTGGAGGCAACATTACTCTACTATACTTAATTGTGTTAAAAGTGACCCCTACAAAGTTGGTAATGTTGTGAAAAGTGACACAGTGGGAATCACAGCTAATGAGGTTTATCGATCAATTGCACTGCTAGCTGATAACAAAGCATGCGGCTCTGACCGAATCACTGCAGAGCACCTTAAACTGGCAAGCCCGAAGGTTACAGTTCTTCTTGCCATTGTTTTACCGGCCTCATGACTCATGGTGTGTTGCCAGACTCCATGTTGACTGTTACCTTGGTCCCTGTCATTAAGGACAAAGCGGGCAAGGTAGGGGGCTTGGATAATTATAGACCAATTGCTCTAGCCAGTGTGTTATCCAAATTCCTGGAAAGAATTTTGTTGGACAGATTATGTTCTTATTTTTGTACCTCAGATAACCAGTTTGGCTTCAAGGCTAAGCATGGTACTGAGCTATGCATCTATGCTTTGAAGGAAATGGTAGAAACATATAGAAGACAGAATTCCACTGGTTTTATTGATGCCTCTAAGGCTTTTGACCGAGTTAACCATCATAAACTGTTTTTTAAATTGAGACAAAGGGGTGTGCCTAACAGTATAATTAGGATCCTGGCTTATTGGTATGCCAATCAGTAGGCCCTCCCTTGAGACCGAGGAGGAAACGCAGCTTTCCTCGTCAACTGCCACCAAGTCCGTGGATCATTCCTACGGTGGACCCACGGATGGATCCCTCCACCCAAGGTCCGTGCAGGTCGACCCTTCTCTGGCTCCCCATCTGGATCCTGATCCACCTCCCTAATATAGGAGAAACAACCGGACCCGCGGAACCCTAGGGGTCGGCGCTGGGCTGTGGCCTATTCGCCCTCTTCTACCTACCTACCTACCAAAAAGTTATAAACATACTTGGATTTCCCGTACCCTTTTTTTCTCTCTCCTCTTTTCAATGCACGCTTCATCCTTCACCTTCGCGTGGTCCTCTTCAATCCACTAAGATTCCGACACTCTTTCCACCGGGTTTGTTGAAAATCTTTTTGTAAGTCTTTTTTTTACAAATTCATTAGAAATAGTAAGGTAGTTATTAATGTAATTTCTTGCAATATAACTCTTACAATGAGTAATTGAATGCTAAGTAAATTGAATAAAAGAAGGTTTTCAATTAATAGGTCTCGGGAGACATGGTGGGGAAGATAAATGTACATTACAAAACCAGGACGGAGGTTGGCCACCGACGTGGGCCGTGAAAGATCGGTCTCTCACTTCTCGTACACTCGTCCCTACGATCATGAATACACATGTTATCATCCAAGTGTGGCGCATGAAAACGTCATGAATCAACGGTCCGTCGAATTCACGGGGCCGTGAATATGGGGTCCCGTGATTTCATGGTTAGTGTGGCCTCATTGAAAAGGGACTCCCTTAAAATGCGTTTACTCGGCGACTGGCAGTGAAGCAGAAGAAAACGAAACCCAAATGAACCCGTCCGACGTTTGTTGAAGTGCCGGCATATGACGACGGGCGTTAAGGGCCGGCCTCAGGTGCGCCTCAGGGGCGGCTTCAGGACCGAAGTCATCTTCGACCGGTCCCTTAGGGTTCGTCGAAGAAGACTTCGGAAGTCTTCATTTAGACGGTCTTTGCGGCTGTGGAGAATTAGTGAGGTGGGGAAGGTAACAAAAAAAAACACAAACGGTATTCAAATAAGAAGAGGCAACCACACGTCCTGGTTACGGATTATTGTCGATTACGTGTTTATGTTACTGCCGAAGGTTGTTTGGGTGTTTGAAAGTCTTCAAAATGCCCCCGCCACCAAACGTTAAACGGGTCGTGGTTAGGGTCTTGACCCCGGTGAAAAAGGGGGTCCTTATTCTTGGGGGAGAGATCGTAATTTTTTACCTTCCGTATATTCCCCATGATTACCCTTGAATTTTCCCCCTTTTCATGCCCTTTTTTATGAGGCCACACCTTGCGCCGAGTACAGTAGTAGTTGCTGTATTGTTTAGTCCGAAAGTTTTTTCTTTTCTTTCCTCCTCTTTTCTGTTCTCTCCCCTCCATTTCCCGGCTATCATACCAGTGTGTCAAAAAAGTTTTCTTTTCCCCCCACACCAGGGTACTCACCACCTTTACTCAGACAATCGTTCGCATCAGGTAACATTTAAATGATAAAAACAACATAAAAAAATGATGACTGTAATTAATGACCAATATAGAGGTGTCTTTTAAGTCTCCAAAAAGTAAAGTTACAGGAAATCGACTGTAAAACTACTTACATGCAATGTAAAAATCGTCGATAAGTATGGATTTAGTCAACACGGGTCCTGGTTGTCTGGGTAGAAATCCGAGTCGTCGGGGACAGGGGGTATTACACTTGGACTTGGTCGAAAAGAGGCTTGACTTCCTCCACTCGTCGTACACAACTTACTGTACGGTAAATTATATAGACTTCCCTCTGACCTCATGTTTTATATATAAATAGTTTTGTTTTTCGATTGTAGATTTAAAGTTAATATGTAACAGTTTGTGTCGTAAAAAAAAATTTACATACGTAAGAACAACTTCTTACAAGGAAAGCTTTTGCAATAATAATTTTTTCCGTTAAATGTGGTATTTTCTAATGATAACTTCTAGAATAAACAGTCCTTTACAATCAGGAAACATAGTTTATTCACCTTAAGATGACGCGTCTTGTAACGTGTCAGATGTGTCACAAATAAAAGTGTCTTAGTCACAGTCATTATAAGGGAACGTCAATCATAACCTGATGTTCTATGCTAAATTCGGACATGTCCATTTCTCAATAAATTTCGTATTTTAAATCTGGCCAACCCAAAAGACCTCCACAAGGCAATGTCGTTAACACGGAAAACAACCGCACAAGGACACGGACCACCCACCCCGGGGTTACACTATTATAATAAGTACCCCCGGGTTTTAGGGACCACCGCGGGGACGGATACTAAATGATATACGGAATTATAAGTATTACAGTCGCCCTAACTCCCCTCGCCGCGGCGCCTTCTCGTCTCACGCTCACTTCTCCACGAGAGGTAGAAGGGAAAATGGTTCGAAAGTTTTTACATAAATAGTATACTTAAAACCTTTATGGTATTGTAAAAAAAATGCGTTTAAGGTTTTAAATAAAAGTTTTACTCTACAACGCTGTAGGCTGACTAATAAAGGAATAACATGTGCAAATATAATTAAATAGAATATAAGTCACAGAGACTAACAATACGATGTCCATCCTGTCTCAGTACAGAATTAAATTCTAGAAACCTATATAGATTTTGCAACACAATGCCTACAGAGAAAAGGACGTTATAGCCTACAACTTTCTCGACTTTCGACGTCAAAGTACAAGTGACTACGTCAAGGTACAAGTGACTACACGTCTACAACACACAAGATACTAACATACGATGTCTAAACTTATATTACCAGTTCCTGGTTTTCTTTCTTCAACAGGCGGGCAGAAGAAACTCTTTGTATGTCTTGGCCGTCTGTCTGTGGCCCAGTTGTGCAGGCTGGTTTTCATTTTTATTATTAAATTAAAAGAGTTCGTTACTATGTGGACACTCAAACCTACTCTTTTCTCAATTCTTAGTTATATCTACAAAAATTAAAATTTCATTTAAGTCTTAATAATCATTTTGTTACATTTAATATTCAAAAGGAAGGTTTTTTTTTTGGTGTAATGAATTCACTTTTTGGTGGGAACTTACTACCCTTTCATCTGTTTTTTCGAAATCCTAGGTTTGATATTGTATTATATCATGGGGAAATAGTTCTTCTAAGAGGCTAGGGGAGACGAATGGAAACCCCAAGGGTTCCGAGTTAAAGACCCCGGGGTAGGAAAAAGATGTCATGTTGACGGATCCCGAGTAATAGTGTTTTGTCGGTGTGTAGGGGAGGGAACAAGCGACCTGC
>NW_011355631.1:326466-345240 GCF_000735185.1 Notothenia coriiceps
GGGCAGTGACTGGTGGTCTTTGAAAAGTTGATTTAGAAAAGTAAAAAATATACCCTAATTTTGTTTGTACGTGAAAATCTTCAAATGCACTTTCAACTGGAGGACATGTTTGTGTCTGAATATTATGTGTAGTAACATAAAACATATTAGCTTAGCATGTTAGCTGCTGGATGTCAGTAGCAACTGTCTAATGTAGCTTCAACACAAAGTATAACTCAAGCTTGACTTACTTCAATGAAATCTATATCTTTGTTTTTCTTTCCTAATAAACTGAATGTACACTTTAAATAAAGGTACAACTAGGTTATCTTTAACAATGGGGTAACAGCTAGCCTAGATCAATCCGAAGGTTTGAAATAAATCTGCCTGCTAGCACCCCTAAAGCTTGCTAATTAACAACTTATGTATTGCTTGTCTAAAAGGCACACGTTGTGTTATCTTTTGGGGAATATGCGCTGGATTCATGTCTTTACTAAGTTTAGCATACAGAGTCCAGACTCCAAGAAGTCACCTCTGAAGTCTCTTTGCAGAACCAAGCTAATTATCTGCTGGCTGTAGCCGGATAAATCTATTTTCCTAAATGTTAGAATAATCTTTAAGGTATTATATTTTTAACAGACTAATAACAACTTTAATTTGCCATATATTAAAATATGTATGTATATGTATATTACCATTGCATTTTGACCTCACTTAGTATAAGTGTTTTTATTCACAAATGGAAACAATGATTACCATGCTCTGATACTCACACAAAAATGTACTGTTTTTGTGTAATAACTCTATTCAGAAAGTCATAACTTCAGAAAGTTTGAAGAGATGAAGCCTTTTTTTCTGTCTGCTGCTTGATAAAACGTATAGATCTCCTTGTCAGGACAGGATTAGGAGACACTTGTTCAGATTTAGTAGAAGCCAGCCTCACAGTTTGAGGATCTCCTTTGATCAAAGCATTTAAAAGCATGGACACGCTGTGGGTTTCACTGTAATGATTAATCCACTGCCTGAAGAGAAAAATCCACATGAGACTTTCACCATCTGAATAAAACCGGGCACTTCTCGGTCCCAGGTGAAAATGAAAAGAAGGCTTGTCATATCTGGACAAGGACAGTTATTATTAAAACAACAAATTCAATTTTAATGCTGTTGTTCTCTAACTAGTGTTCTTAATGCAGGGACATCAGATGCTACATTGTTATTTTGCCAGTCCTCCTGGGAGATGCTGATCATAGAAATGTGACCAAACACACATACACAAATATAGACCTGATTAAACCTTCCTCTTGTGTAAAGAAAGTAGGTTTCTATACATATTTCAATGATAAATCCAAATCCCAAAGGAACTAACAATGTTCTACATCGCATTGAAGAATAAATCTCATTATTTTGTGAATGAAGACACACAATGTTTACTGTATAGGAGCCTCTGAGACGTGATTGTTGAGCATAAATTATGTGGTTTACATAGTAAACCAACTCCAAAAATGAGTTGTTTAAATGTTTATTACAGGCGTAAATGGATTATTGAGCCCTGGTTAGCATTACTTACTAATGCATTGGTGTAATCACATTACTTTACTAATGAAGCGCTAATAAAGCACTCGTGTAATCACATTACACATGCCAGTATGTGCCAATACACTTGTTCCATTTATAAATTCAATTCAAAAGCAGTGGTTGATAAAAACATAAGGTAATCATTTTTAAATTGATCATTTCCGTTGCTTAGATGTAAAAAGGACAGACTGCTCTAAAAACAGTATTTTACTTACATTCATTTAATGCCACGTGTTTACAGATCTTCACACATAAACACATTTTCTGGGCTCACATAGCTTCACTCCCATCTTCTCCCCCTCTCGTGCAACATCACCCACTCATTTATGCCTCTTTCCTTTTTCCACAGCTATTTGAATTTCCTTTTTATCCCGTTTGCTTTTTTTTCTCCCTCATTGCCCGTTGTTTTGCATCCCCTCATTCTGTTGCTCTTCTGCCCTTCTTCCCCACCATCATCTCCTTCTTCTGCCTGCGCATATTCTTGCTCCATCTCTGGGTTTTGTTTCATGCTCACATTCTCTTTCTCTCTCTCTCCCACAACACCCCCAACCACCCCAGAGACCAAGCTTGTTTACTCTGTCTTTTCCACATCGCGGCTCTGTGCAGCTGTGACGGTAATCTTTCTTTCAAATATTTGTTTCTTCCAACTCCATTTTTTGTATACTTCCCCCGTAGCTACCACCACCACCTACGTACACCTCATTCCTTCCCTGAAATCTTAAACTGTTTCTTCCAACTTGGCTCCTTGGCTCTTTAAGACTTGCCACCTTCAATTCAGATCTACACACTGAAAGAGAGCGCGTTTAGCCGGGCACTCCTGAGTCCTGTGAGGCTGGCCGTAATTTGGCTCCTAAGGAATTCAATCAAGTTGCTCGCCGTTTGCTTTTGTTTTGGCAGCCTTTCCGCTGCTAACCAGTTAGCAATGGCTGTCACCACCACTAGGCTCTGTATAGCCAAAGAGCTCCACCTGATGATGGATTGCTATAAAATGATGGCAGCCAGGGAAAGTAATTACCAACTTTGCCTGCGGGGGAAATGTAGCAGTTAAGCCCCTTTTCAGAGTAGGTGGCACCAAGACAAACAGGTGAGACACATCGAAGGTCAAAGCAGAATGGATACTGACAGAAACAATGTAATGACACACACACAAACACTGCCACGCCAACAACTACTGTACATGTGGGTGAATAAATGACAGATTAGCTTGTTCAGCGAGGAAATAGGATGTATGCCTAAGATTTAGAGCCCATAGACCCATGAGAGTACATTTTATTATTGGTTTCTGACGATCCATTAGCACGGTTACAGTGGTGATCTTGGATGGATGACAACATAGCTGGAACTGCACCAGTGAAGGATGAACCTCCAACACACATTGTAACCATGGCTCTCTCATGTGAGACTTATTGTAAATCAGTTGATGGCCCACATGGCAAAGGCTCTCTTCTGTATTTTAATGCCCACATTTGTTCGTGTGTGTGTGTATTCTGTTGCCGAGCCCACATGCGAACAGATCATGTTCAGTGAATCACACACCCCGTCGCGTTCACCACCCAGCGGATCGCAACCATGATCCCTGCATAACTCCTAAAAATCAATGGAGGACACCGTCAACATAAGCAGCTCCTAATGCTCTTCCTGTGCGATAGGACCAAATTAGATTGCAGCCATGCCACGTAATGGCCAGGCCCGGGCAGGTGAAGGGGATTGGAAATGACGGTGATTGAAAATTAATCGAATGACCCGACATGGGATCCTGGACATCTGCTCGAACCCCACAGGTTGTTCATAAAGCGGCGAATAATTGCTCTGACAGTCCACTGGTGTTCCAAACCATGACCTGGAAGAAAAGGTTATTTGGCCCTGAACGAGACCAAATTACAAAGGGTCCTGATTTAGTAGTCATTTTGTCTGGATCGGATCACTTTTCTGACAATGGAGTGATACACAGTAAAATCCGGAGTGTTAATTCAACACTGAAATAAGGACCATATGTTCACTAGCTCTCAGTGTTCAAATTAACTCTTTAAGTGTTTATTTAACACGTAAGTGATCATTTAACACTTGAACCCCTCCCTTTAAGTCTTAATTTAACACTTAAAGAGTCAATTTTAACACTGCCAGTGAACATTTGGTGTTAAATGAACACTCCGGATTTGACTGTGTAGGCTCAACACTTATTTAGGAAAGGCAAACACGTTTACAATGCAGATGAATGTGTGTGAATATGTGTCTGTGTATCTGAAGAATGTTCTCTGTGCTCAAACTGTGAACTTACAGTTTGGTGACACACACTAATGGAAGTCACCTCTCTGCTGCTCCCTGGTTTTATATTTACATCCCTCTCAGGTTAATGTAATGGGTCCCCTGCCAGACTCGATGCAGGTAGCGCCTGTGTATTATTGCACTGAGTCAGCTTAATCAGACTCCTTTAGCAATGTGTTACCGTGTTTTTCTCGCTTTTCATAGTTCACTTAAAGAGCTGGAAAACTTGCAGTCTCACATGTTGGACTTTGTGAGAAACTTGATGATGTATAATTGGCTTGGCATATGCATACGTAGAGATTGCAGTAGCCTAGTTACGTTAGCATTGCTATGACCCTGTAAAATGGGTTTTGAATATGAACTTGATTGACGTACTTTATATCAAGACTGAGACTATACCTGCTCATACCAGACAAATTAAACGGTGCTTTGTGAGTTAGGCAATTGTCCTTGCCCTTGTCCTTCCTGGTTAGCATCTGCCCAGCCCCTTGAGGTTTGACCACTGATTCGCTCCTTCTCCATATGTCAGCAGAGGCCTCCTGCACTTCACAGCTTTCAGACAGGCCACAGATTTGGCTCCCTAAATACAGCTTGCAGGCAGAGATCAGAGGAAGAGTGATTGAATGACAGGAGTTTGATCAAAGTCCACAAACACAAAAACATGCACCTACGCAGGAAATACTCTCCTTCCCTCTGAGTACTTGGAGATATTTTGTGACGGCTACATTAGGCCCCCCCCAAACATCCCGCACAGATACCTCCCCGGCTTCCTCAGCAGAAGATGTGGTGGTAAGCGAGTAATTGGAGAGAAGTGAGGTAGAGAGGGAAAAAAAGCCTATTTATTTAGTTTCTTCCTCTTTAGTCGACGAGGGCGCATTTCTCCTCTTGCCCAGCATGCTTCCTCTTTTCATGGTGAGGGGGTTGTTTGTTTTTGTGGGCATGCTGCCTTAT
This sequence comes from Notothenia coriiceps, assembly GCF_000735185.1. Lineage (NCBI taxonomy): Eukaryota > Metazoa > Chordata > Actinopteri > Perciformes > Nototheniidae > Notothenia > Notothenia coriiceps. The sequence goes on from NW_011355631.1 coordinate 331,237, forward strand.
TGAGGGCAGGGAGGGCAAGTCCAAACAGATGATTAGAAAAAGTGGAGCTGGCATTGATCTCCTGAAAGCAAATTCCTCCCAAAACAAATGGCAACCAAGAAATATAAAGTAGTTACCTTCAAGCTTATAGACGCAGAGAAAAAAGGGACAAAACCAAGATGTCGGTCTAGATCATTAGCTTCGTACAAGGACTATTTTTGCCTTCTAGACATCTCAATTAAACTCAGATCTACGGCCAGCCAACGTCCTGGTGTGGGAGAGATCTGGTCACCATGGGGATGAGACAGACTTTATTATCTGCTCAGTGACAGTCTGGCACAAGGGATTGCTTGATGGAGGGATGGACAGGCAGGCAGCAGGATAAGACATGCTCTCCTACGGCAGGAATCAGACGCAGAATTTCCCAAATATGATATAATTTGACATGTTGCGTTTCTGTGTGCATCAGATTCCGTCTCATGTGTCTTTGGCGGCTCATGTTTTAAAGACAGTGTGCTGAGAAAGGGTCAACTTTTTAACTTCAAAATATATAAAATATCAAAGTCTGTCTGTGAGCTTGTGGGTTGTGCTGAAACAGTTTTTTTCAGTGATTTTGAAATATTTTCCGGTGTGTATCTTTTGCGGTACAAGAGTGCAGCAATGACCTTTCAAGGCAACAACAGGGAAATCAAAGCAGAAATAATGAAGGGAACCAGAAGAAACTAAAGAGATATTAACAACCCTCAAACCGTTCACACTCTGTCCCTATTGGCCGGAACAAACCTTGACAGGTGTGTAGTTGAGATCAAAACGAAGGCAAGAGTTCAAAGATGGATGGATGATGTCCCAAACAGAGCTACTGTGGCTCAGTGTCCGATCTATCAATCGAAGGGTCAGTGATTCAATCCCATTAATGTCATCAGGCAAAATGCTTAACCCTATATGCTCCTGCGGAATTGAAGTGTATGTTGCTTTGGATAACAGCACCTGCTAATAACATGTAATGTAAAGCAATGAAAGAGTAAAAAGTGAGGGAAGGGCCACTTTCTACCCCTGGCCTGATACTATTGTATATTAAGTCTTCAGTTTCATGTTATACTGCTCATCAAGATTTCATGTAATGAATCGGGCGTTGGGGTATGAACTTGATAAACAGAGAGGGAGGATGGCAAGACTAACAATACAATATACTACTAGGACGAACGTTAAAGTTATTGCCTTTAAAGACAATTAGATCTCAATTAACTTGTGTTTGTTTCTCTTTCTCTCTTTCAGGTATCCCTAATAACATTGGTCCAGTTAGTAAGTACAACTTACAAAATAACTATATGAATGCTTGATGCTTTGCTTTGCTTACTGTGCCACCCTTCACCATACATCCCTAAACTTGGTGCCAAATGTTCATTTCTGATTCCAATCTTCCTACAAAGGTTTGCTCAACAACTGTTGACAAACCTTGTTTTTTGGGAAGACAGATAAGCAATAGCTAGGGGCTATGTTCTCATGATGTAGGCATATTAATTTACCTTATCCAGACTCAACTCAACCAGATTACTCTTGCCTGGCTCTGCATGCAGAATGGCAGTTTTTTTCTCTTCTTCTCTCCCATGCATTATAAATAAATGGCATCTAGACTTTATTAAAGTGCCAAGACGTCTCTGGCAGTATAATGTCACAGGAGGTCATTTTAATATAAGCCGCAAGCGCCTGGGCTGGTATTATCTTCGTCAACCAGTAGCCCCTAAGGAGGGGAAGGAAGAAGAGAGGTGCCATGTCTCATGTTACCGCTGCCTGGAAGGCTGTGTGATACAGGAACCATGGGACTTTATTGAACAAGTCAAAGTGCATTCACAGCCTGGCTCAATTCTCTTTATCTTTTTTCTCATTGCCCTGTTCTTAGTGAATCTTCTCTGTTTCTAGCGCATTGATTAGTAAATTGCCCCCTCCATGTCTGATCCTGGACCTTCATAGTCTGGCTCGGGTTAAAGAGACATGCTTGTTTTTAATAAACTGGCCCCAATGATCAACTTGCCGGTCAAATGGTTATTAAGACAAGTCATCTACAGTATACTGTAGCTGCAATATTGTCGGCTCTGGCTAAATTGTACTTTAGAATACACTGGAATGAGGTAAAAGGACAATTATCTTATCGAAAGAAAACCAATTTACCTTTATTCGTATGAAAAGTCAACTGGTTTTAAAGTATATTTTGATATATATGCAAAAAAGTTGAAATAATATAAAGTCAAAATCCTTTTGGGCACATTACCGATACTCTATTAACAGCAATGCCTTATCCCTCCACTTCCCATCCAGATGAGAGCCATAGCTTGACATTCTGAGTAAACATTCATTCTTTTTTTCCTTGTTTTATAATGCGAGTTTCTACTTTGACCCAATATCTAGTTCATTCCCTCGTGTAACCAAGCCAAGCCAGGACACGATAAGGACACGCTTGTTTTCATCGTTTAACGGCTAAGATGATCACTGGGCAATTTTCCCAAACCTTGCTGTGTCAGACTCAGGCAGAAACAGAGTGTTCCCAGGTGGTTTTTAATCAGGCTTTAGATTGGAAGTGACCACTGGTTGTAAAGCCTGATGCTGTGTCATGAGTCAGAAATGGACATGTGACCAAGAGCACCAAACTACCCTCTCTAAACCTCCCCCTGCTTGCCTTCCTACCTCATCACATTAGAAATAATGTGTCCAACTAATGCACTGCCTGACGAGAGTTTAGCATGTGTGTGCATGCTCCTCGTATATACATGCTTACATAATCACGTCAGTCCTCTCTATCCCATCTAAATAGGCTGTCCTCAAATCCTTTACAGGGAGAGTGTGCATGCTGATAAGTGTATGGTTGTGTGTGTGTGTGTGTGTGTGTGTGTGTGTGTTTGTTTTTTGGGAAGGGGGTTGATGTAGAAAATACACAAACAAACGTCTTCACTTCTCATCCAGATTGCCCCTCAGGGATTTAGAGTTCTTCACACGAAAGGCTGTCTTGTCACTACAGCCTCCCAACGAACAAGAAAACTGAACACACTGAAGAGGATGAGGCTGTTTTAGATGCAACACAAACCAATTTTAGTTCTGCGTTCTTAATAAAGGAAGAATAAAGTGGACTTAAAAAGAATAGGAGGTCCATGAGGTTGTTAAATTGACTGAAAGCTAAACCATTGTGGAGAAAAAGAGAAAGCACAGCGTTGTTCATGCTTTAGTTTGAAGCCAATTGAATCCCTTATTGACTTTTCTCAATTCTATTTCAAGTTTATTAAGTCAGGCAGAATTTCCTAATGCGGACCATTAAAGTGAAATTAATATTTTAAAAAACAATCCTGTCGACGCAAGATTGCATTTCATTATGGGTATGGCATTGATTAAAATCCGTCACCAGTCATTTAGCTTGCCTAACCTGAATATTCCCCATAACGAAATAATGAATGGAACCCAGATGTGTATAACATCCAATCAATTGCCAACACAGAATAATTAAAAATGAACTTACTGTACCAATTAGAGGTTATAGATCCAGACAACGCAGTTTGCTCATGTGTGTTTTTTTAACAAGTCATTTTTATTCATTAGGAAACCGCTTCACCAGGAATAGAGGAACTAAATTCAGAACAAAAAATTAAGGGACATGACAATTTACAAGATATAAGACCTGAGTTTGAGTGGAGACGTGGTGGGCCCTTTTTCTTCAGCACTTTATTTTGTAAATCTGTCACTTTCAAAGAGCCTCTCATCGAGTGTCTCAAGTGTCTTCAACCCACTGGAGGTGTGGCAGTCATCACTAATTCCACAATACCCCAGCAGGATCCATTGTAAAACGTTTTTGAGGGAGATAAAACAAATAGAATAAAAGGATGAAACTGGAGGAACTGCATGATAGTCTTTCGTTCGTGCAGTTTTAAAAATCAATGATTTATGTTGTAAAAGTGATTGTCACAGTGTGCAGACATGCCAAGCTCAAACCTAATATGTTATTTAATTCCAATGCAGTGGAATAAAAAAATCTTTGAATCAATAATTCCATGGGAGAAAGTCATTTTTTTAATGATCCGGCCTGAACAGAAGTCTCGTATCAGATTCACCCTTAGTTAGGCCAATAGGCTCCATGCCAAGACGCCACTGGATGTTAATTACCCAAGATTGCATGATTCATGAGTCAATAGCAAAAGGACAGAAAGATCAAGTGAAGAGATAAGGGGCACAATCAGGAAACGTATCCGTATTCCTCCCTTTGCTTGAGTCCTCTCCATTTCCAACCAATGTATTTCCCTGACACGGAAATACGGACGTGTATGTAATTATTCGGTTATGCTACCCACAGCAGTCCCTCATTCCAAGTCCCAAACACCTGCCATTATTTATTCATTGTTATTCCTCCACCAGAAATACACTGTAATTAGATATTGATTATATAGTCGATGTGATGAATTAAACAAAATGCCCCCTAACTTCTTGATTTGCTATACATAGTTTAGATTCGCTTGCATAAATCATGACTTAAATACAAAATGAAAGATTTTTTTCTTCAGTTTTTTACTCATCATTGCCATTTGCCATAAACACACAAACAGACAGCAAGCCAATGGAAGTCACACAAATTACATACAACGTCTCTCCAATGTCCTCAATGGGTCTTTGGATGCATTCCCTTTGCTCGTCCATGTCAGCCCTGCCCAACTGTTTTTGCTGTTTCCTGATTTACAGATTCAAGTCATGCAAGACATGTCCATGTCTCCAGTTCTGTGTGTACACCACCACCACCTAGTCCCCCACCCCCCTTTAGACTATATGTAAATTGCATCACATAAGTGCACATGAATAACTCCTGGTTTCTCTCAATTGCACGCAGTTCGGCCGAATGTGTCATCCCTAGGTGTCGCTAACCGAAAAGAAGGTAGGCATTTAAGAATACGCAACAACAATTTTTTTTTTCACAGATTCATTTATATCTGGGTTTTTGCTAAAAGCACTCTTTTGTAGCTATTAGTATTTGTATATGAGCACGAGTATCTTTCCCTTTTCCAATCTTAGCTATTTTTATGACAAACTAAAAAGAACATCCTCCGCTTGCTATTCTTTCTCCGGATTAAGGTTCAGGCTCCTTCAGTGGAGCACTCGACATGCTGCAGGGCCGTACATTATCCTCTCAATGTGTGCACTGTATGTTTATACATACACCCTCGATTTTAATTAGGTGCAGAGCTTCCAGAGATTCCCATCTTAGCGTAACAGGGGGGGAAAAGCAGGAGAGGTTCCGCTGTGTTTTTTATACAGATTGATGTTAGGCTCATCTCAGCCTAATCCATCGTGCAGATGTGATGTGCAGTCACCTCGCAAACAACAAGCACACGACCACTGAGCACTGTGTTTCCATGACTGCAGCCAAGCACACTCACTGTATGTTAGGGGCTTATGTCACCTAATACAATAGCAGAGGCTGGGCGTATTCATTATTTTCCCACTGTTTGTTTTATGACCGTAAAGAATTTTGAGGGATTGATGTGTTCACTGCTAGCCAGTTTCCTTGCCTACGCTCCTGTGCACAAATTTATAGGGCGAAAATTCTTGGATGGCCTCCATCGAGGTGGAGAGTAGTTTGTCAGTGGACCGTTTCTGTACGGGGAAACACACATAGAGGCTTCTGAATTATACAAAGCACTTGTTAATGAAATGAAGCATAAAAGAGGGACCATAATTTTTGAATTCTTCTGCATCTAAAGCATTTGTAACAGATGCTGCTACATGCAGCCAACTTCACTTGGCAATGTCACTCCTTATTTCCCAATGCCATCATTCATCATTATTGCGCCTGTTTATTTATCTTTTTACAGTTACAGTTTTATTAAGCATTATGCTCAGTAATTCTCTGACATTACATGTTTTGTTTGATGCAATATCATGATTTTTTTTGTTTCTTCTTTTAATTTGTCTAGTAGCTCCTCAGGTTGCATTATCCACTGCCCCTTCTGTCCACGTTGCAAACAGCAAGCGAGGTAGGAGCTGGAATTCATACGTTGCCCCTCAGATGACCCCCTGAGCCCCTCACTGTTTAACTGATGTTTCTGTTTTACTGTAAGCCCCCTAACCCCTGTAGCACTAACCCAATGCTAGAAGCCTGTGTATCCATATCTGGAGCTCAGTTCTGGACCGATGGTCTTCCCTGCTCAGGGCCCATTGAGGGTTCATTCATCTATGGAATCGTTTCTAAGCACTATAAAAGTCCCTTGGAATAATATCTCTTTCAGTTCAAACAAAGTGGGTGCTGGAGACTAGAACTATTTTTGGTGAATGTGTTTCCAAGAATCAAGACTTTTTATTCCTCATTCGTGCATGATTTATGACCTTAGCCTATTTCTGGAAAGGAGAGATTATTTGTCTTCTGAGAGTATGTCTGCGAGAGTGAGGCGTCTAATGTAGAAGATTTAAGCTCACAATTGGACAAGAGTTTCTGCTTTAGGTGAAATGTAGAGTGGGCTAGACTTCATTTTCAAGCCTATTCAGGTTGTTAGCATCCGGACAGAGAGACCTGACCTCAATACAGATCCTTAATAACCACAATCCTTTGGACGAAAGCCCCATCCGCCACCACCCTGTTCTGGATCCGCAGGCATTCTGTCTGCCAGTGAGGCTTAAGGTCACATCTGTCTCTGCTGTGACACGTGGTGTCAGTGGTCACTCAGTGTGGGAGAATGATGTTTAATCGGAGAGTGGCGAGCTGGGGCTGCTGCACCCCTCAGGGTGGGCTGCCAGGAACTATCATAGAATGCAGCATGAGGTTTTACAGTCCAGCGACAACTCCATACATCTAATTCAGCATGACATAACCCTGCATAGCAGACACTCTCTGCCAGTGCAACTCAGCATATGCTCACTTTCCTTATTGACTGCTTTCGGTTGTAATAAGCCTTTAAATACAACTATCTAACCGTTTAAAAAAAAAAAATGGGGGATAAATTAAGAGTTTTTAAAAAATCAACGTCATTCATTTCATTACAGAGGGGTGTGAAATGAAGTATCTTTGAACGTTTCATCCTGTTACCTCAAACCATATTGTCCATGACAGTCAAGAGATCAATTAGAGAATTATTCTAAAACTCCCCAATACCATTCCCTGAGTTGAAAGATCCATTTCATTCATGTTCTGACCTGCCTTACGCTTCCGTTGTTGTTTCCAATGTGACCGTGTCTGTGTGTCATCATTTTGCAGCCTCTCTTGCCTTGTGTCGTGGTGTGCTTGAAGTGATGTGACCTCTTGGAGTCCAACTAACGCCGTGCTTATTTTGTGTGATGTCTTCTTACTCTGGCTGTGTCCATGTCAGACTAATCATTAGTTACCATCCCTTTCATCATTTTCCCAACATCTCTTTCCTCACGCCCAAGTCTCCATTTTTAACCTTGCATGCCATGGTGCCTAAATTCGTGCTAACACAGCCGCCGTAGCACTCGCAGCAAGATCAACAATGCCAACACTCCCTACCGCGTCTCTCTCTTCCTTTTTCTCTCTTTCTCCCTTCTCTTCCCCTCACACTCTCTTTGCAAGACTGTGAATGCTTCGGCCACTCCAACCGATGCAGCTACATCGAGCTGCTAAACACCGTCATTTGCGTGAGCTGTAAGCACAACACTAGGGGCCAGCACTGCCAGCTGTGCAAGCTGGGCTACTACCGCAATACCTCAGCAGAACTGGACGATGAAAATGTGTGCATAGGTTAGTCGCCCACCGGCCCCTTTCATCGCCACCCTGCTTTCACACAAACTGTTCTCGCCTCACCTGTTACCAGAGAAAGTGTCATCTTTCATCCCCCACCGCTTCATCATCACTGACTACACCCTCCTGCCTCCATGTTTTTCCGTGGTCTTCACATATTCCTGTATTGCTTCTTCTACTCTCACACAATTTGCAGGACTTATAATTCAGCTTTAGTCAGACACACACGGTTTTAATAACTGTAGAATGATTGGTGAGTGCTACAGTACCAGGGTTAGCTAGCTAGCTGTATTTATTATTTGAATTATATCATATTTATTTAATAGCTCATTGTCTGTACTTAGCGACCAAAAATAGCAAAGCATTAATAGCTAGCATAATCAGATTTGCAGGTACATATAAAAGAATAAATCTTAATGCACAACCTAATGGAAACACCTCAGACAGTCTAATGTCTATACGAGTAACATGGAGCTAGCCGCATGTTAGCATAGCTAGCTGTTTCCTATTGTTATCTATCGTTATGCTAATATTCCCTCAAATGTATAAGTAGATCATTCATGAAATGGGGACATGTCATTATACTATAAGCTTGTAACCTAATGCTTGTCTAACACCTTAAATATAGAATTACAGATTACTACTATTCAATTTAAGATGACTTGTCTGTGAAGACATTGTCATCTTAAAGATTTTAGAATTAAAAGGCCATTTTCATCTGGTGTTTCTGTTATTTTGTCCATTACCTTTACACAGGAATTCACGCACTGCATCATCGGTTTTTTGTACATGTAAAAATGTGTGGAAAATTACATTTCACATAGTTCCTAAGGCAGTAGGCCTACTTTGGTTCCCTATTGGATTCTTTAGATAGCGCGCAGAGTGTGAGTTCTTGGTACCCAGTGCCAGGTGCACTTGTGAGTCCTGAGGGGGGAGTCTGACAAGTAACAAGACTTCTTAGAGAAATGTCGCGAGGAAGCCACACCGCCAGTCAGAGGTGCCACACAAGTGCATATGTCATATAGGCCTACATGAAATGGCCTCAAGAGTAGCAGCTGAATCCCGTCACAAGGCGTTAAGAGTCACCAAGGCGTTACTTTTTGCAAACTTGACCTCACCCTGCCTCCCTCCCACTGACCCCCCTGTTTGTCACTTGCCGTCACCTCTCTCCTCTCGCCTGACCCTCGGAAGTCACTCGGGTGCAGCCACGTGCAGCCAGCGGGCCACAGAAGGTGCCATGTGACGGCCAGGACTGTCAGAGAAGGTGTCACTTTGAATGCATAGTCGCTGTTGAAAGCACCATGTCAGTTGAGCGTAGGGCAGCAGAGACATGAGAGGTGGGTTTTTTGTGTCTAATTGTGGCTGATTACCATTCTCTTATGTAAACAACAAATAGGCATTTGAAGATAATGCCAAATTCTTAGACAATGTTACATTTATTTGTTAATAAGGAATAGTTAGAACATATTACAACAATGCCCATTTCAATGTGCTTTACTCTCATTCCTCTGAAACATGAACATTCACTCTTTGTCTGTCTGTGTTGCCAATATCCACCTGGTAACTATTCATCACATGTTCCTGTCTCCTCTTTTCATCTTCTCCTAATATCTATCTCCTCTGTACCTGTATGAATGAATACTATTTTGGAAAAGCATGTGCAGATTAGCTCACCTTGTTCATCTTATATCAAAGCTACTGATAATGCTTTGCATATTTGGCTCATTGCACGTTGTATAGCTATATACTGTAACAGTAACGTTATTTTTATTAAATGACAAATATGCTGTAATGAATAGAAAGTTTTCATGAACCTAGCATCATTCACTCTTTTCTCATTCCGTCTTCATAACAGTTGAAATGGTAGCATTTTATTCTGTATGAGTCAGATTTTATTCTGTAATAATCAGACTCTATGTTGTAATAATGACCTTATTATTGAACTTAAGGACGGTGGTCCACGCTGTGAAAATCCTAGACGTGTAGCAGGAAGTCAAAGCCACCCTGTTTCCAGCCTTTGTTTGTGTGTGTCTTGTTTTTCCAGAGTGTAATTGTAATCCCTTTGGCTCAGTCAATGATCGCTGTAATGGCACAGGATTTTGTATATGTAAGGAGGGCACTACAGGGCCTAAGTGTCAGCAGTGTCTACCTGGCTATTTGTGGGACGATGGCTGCAAATGTAAGTAAAACCACAACCCTCCTCACGCAGCTCCTGGCTATTCTCCTCCTCAGCTCTGTCTCTCTTTACTGTCCCTCTGATTCCTTCTCTCTCTGTTTGATTCCTGAGCTCTGGCTGGAAGAATGTGCTGCATATGCGCAGGACTGCCCGGCTGCCCTGACAAATACAGACCCATAACATGAGCTAACCCAATTTACTAAGCCCTTTACTAAACCTGCAACTCACACTTGCTGCAGCTGTGTAACAATGTAAGGTGTCCTCTATGGCTCCGATAGGAACAGAGCAATGGCATGGCAGGATGCATGATGCTCCGTAACTCAGTTATCCAGCCATGTCGCACACCAACAAACAACAGCTGAGTCAATATTGACTGCTTGACATGCTGCCTGTGATCTGTTTGAGTAGCCATCACACCCCTCGCCAATCCACACCAGCACAATGCCATCCAACACTAACATTTTTCAAAGGAGAATGCAGGTCATTTTCAGTTCCAGCTCATTTATTATTATCTACCATTTACATTTCCCCAGACCATTTTACAATGCATGCCCTGTGAAGTCATTTGTCCTCAAATGTCACCCATTTTTCTACAGGAGGTAGCCATAAGAAAGTACACACCTTAGGAGGAAGGATTCAAACTCTTTGATAATGAAAGAAACAACTTTAATTTACAAAATACCCATTGACAAACACTGTTTATACTTCATAAAGTACTAATGGAAAGAGCACAGATGATTTGGCCCCTCTGGAACTGTGCCGGTTAATACATTCACATAACATAGTGTCATAATTGCTGCTAATTAGCATTTCATCAACCATGACCTACCTTTGCATCACTGTGATCAATTTACTTCAGAATGATTTAACTTTCCCAGAAGGTGATGACATCTATTTGCCTTCCTCCTGTAGCTCAACATTAATCTTTGTCCTAACTAACAAAGGCGTCCTAAATAAGGCGACTCAACATTGTCAGGTTTCCTGTTTTGTGGAATTAAATTCTACTCGTGACCTCTACTTCTTCCTCCTATGGATGAAGCAAGTGTAATATTGCCATGAAGAATTAGGGAAAAATGTTGTCTTCTTCCTATGACGTATTTTTTCAGTCACAAACCATGAAGTATTTCCTGATCCAATCAGGATGTGAATAGGTCTAGTCATACAGTAGTTTATAGAGGCAGCACATGCAGCTTGACACTAACATGTTGGAAATAATATGATTACGGTACTACTTGCCTTTGTTAGTCTTTGTTGGCCTTTGTTAGTCTGAGAAATGTAAAAAGAATGTGTCAGGTGCAGATGAAAATGTGTGAAATGAATAATTTGTTAATTATAGCTGTTTTTGACACAGCTGGGTGTTCATTAAATTGCACTGTGTTTGACTAATAGATTCAGCGTTTAAGTGTGAATACGCACTGTCAGCACACAGAACTGTTTCTACACAAAAGGTAGAGGTTAAGGCATATGTCACATTTCATCATATGATAAAAGTGGAATCCTGAGAATGCTGAGCTGCACAACAGCAGTCATTACATGTTGGTGTCGTAGTAACAAGACAGGTAAAAAAAGACAGGGCCGATTCATACAGATGGGAAGTCTGAATGGATCAGAAGTTTTATTTGTCAGATAGGCTGTGAAACAGTTATCAGGAAATCAAACAAACACTATTGTCTGAAGGTGTTCTCAAAACGCCAATGCCAACGTTTATTCTTACTTAAGATGAGACCAACTTGAAATATATATTTTGAATAAATGTTCTTCTATAGTGTCCACTCCAACTATTCTCAAATTATTTTTCATTCAGTTTTAACTTTATTGTCAATTCCTCTATTTGTGTTACACAGACAGGGGGATCAAAATGATATTTCTCACCATCCCAGAGAATAATGAAATATATTGATGTAACAAAAGTGCTCAATAATTGTAATTCAAGGGACAAAGACACATGTCAAAAATTATTTAACATCGTATATGAAATGTATTAAACGGGAAGAACATATATGTAATGTTTATATTGATTATAGTTACAAATATCCAAAATAACAGTAAGTTCAACTGAGTAAATATAACTACCCAGTCCTACCACATCCATTGTTGTTATCCATGTAGTTTTTATAAATAAATCTCTTACTGCTCTGGCAATAATATATATATATGAACAATAAGCCTGTTCTTCACTGCAATTATAAAACAATTTTTTTTTATTGAAAATCATATTTTCTGTAGAACATTTAAACTAGAAAACCCTGAAAACAATGCCCGTCCAAGGAGCTTATCTTTGCTTGAGTTACCTCTCGACTGTAAAAGAAAAAACTTTTTTCAGTTTTTACCTCTCCTTGCTTCTTTATAGACAATATTCTATCTGCATGCAAACTGAAGAATGCAATTAAATCTCAAATCTCTCATCAAACACCTCCCAGTCGCAGACAGGCACACCTAGTTCAGCGGTCCTCTCTCTAAATATTATCACTCATATCAAAAGCAAACGCTACAAATCTCATCATTTACTGCCTGTGCTGGCTCTGTTTACACGCCGAGAAATGGTTCATTTGAGAGAATGAAATAAGGTGTTCTCAAAAGAATTCATCTCAACACAATGCTCCACTAGAATCTTGAGTTTAACCATAATGCCCTTTGCTCTCCCCCATAGTGTCACAGTACCTTTAATCTCATTGACCCTGTTATACATCTTTGATAAACTTGCTACTGATGTTTTTTAAAATCTATACCTCTGTTTTTTTTGGACTTCAGCGATGCTTAGTTGGCAGTAAATGAAGCGCTTTGTCTGCAGGGGTCGGCCATTACCTGAGCTTTACTTTGAAGTCAAGTGGACGTGCTATAAAGTGTTGAGCACCATGCATAATTAATATTTAAAGTAGGAGCTCAACTTAAAATAAAAATACGCTCTCAATACCTACATGTAAACAAAATGCAAGCTAGTAGGGGCTGCTTCCCCTCATTAGAAACTGCTGAAGGCCACTAGAAAATAATCCCATTTTTGTTTCTGAATAGCACCACTCTGTCTTTCCCCTTGAAAATAAATAATCAATTTCTCCCACTTTATCTCTTGCTGTATTTGGGCTTAGCCTACTTTCTGGAAGACAGTGAACCAGTTTTAAATTGAGGCTAAATGCGACCTGGGGAAAGTATCTTTGCTGTTGGAAGCTATTAGTACTCCGTCATTCCCACAACATAAAGCAGCTATTCTTAGCCCACTTTTATTTGATCTGCTTTTTATATTCACTCACAATATTGTTTAACCCTGAAATCATGTTGTCTGTTGACTTTTTATTAATAGGTGGATTTATCAAGTTGAGATTGCTGCTAAAAGTAGTTGGCAGCTGAAATAACACAATTAACCTTCTTGATTTGGAGATGAATAGCCTATAGCATAACTAATATGGAATTACTTTATTCTGTTTGTACCCAACAGTGTGGGCTATTATCATTGCTAAAAGCTAATAATCAGCTGTTAGACGAGTCAGTGCTATTTGTCGTCCCAGTAAATAATGCAATCCTTAATATGGTGGGAAATTAACGTTGACGTGTTCATCAAACTAATTTGTGTAAGGTTTGCATGCACAATGATGTCATGCACTTCATTTCAAGTGTTGTGTAATACATTTAAAGCAAAAAAGTAATGCAAACCACTTTGAACATCTTTAGCAAGCACAATCATAGAAGCAGGAGGGATAAGATAGACCGGGTAAGAGTAGTTCTGATTAAAGGAGCACTTCTGATCATATCAAGACCACTTGGGGAAAATCACCGGTCTTGAATTTATAAATTGCTCCTCCTTGTCGTCTTGAAGGAGACATTTCTGTTGCCATGTTAAGCTGCCTCGTTACGAGGAGAAAAAACCGACTTCCGAAGAAGGAAACAGAGGTTGCAGTTTTATATATTGACGTATTACTTTAGTTTCTGCTGAGTGGCTCAATTGGTCTTGAAATTGATATGTAATTGGGAGACAAAGACAGAGTTCAGGTGTGTGTTTTGGACCGAGGTGTGCATGGTGTTGAGCAGTGACCTGAAACTAAACTCACAGAGCCAAACTGCAGCTCCCTCTCTCCGGCGCTTAGACAAACAGGATTGGTGGAGTCAATGTTTCTTAACAAGCCCCCCCCCCCCC
>NW_011355631.1:345251-358243 GCF_000735185.1 Notothenia coriiceps
CCCCCCCATCAAAGCCCTATTTGGCTATTCCTGGGAGAAAGCAGCCATCACTCCTCACTATTAGGAGAGGGGCCTGCTATTTGTTATTGTGATATTTACGTCCCGTAGAGTTCATAGATTGCTCACCACATTGTTTTCCACTCCCATAAAGGAGTGGAATGGGCAGGAGTGGCCCCCGTGTTTATCACTGTTTATTTGTCTCTGTTGGTTTATTAGTTTGTGTGCCGCTGCTCTGTTTGCCTGCAGCTTGCTTGACAGCTAGCCTCCTCCGGGAATAGAGTGGCCTCGCTGTCCCAGCTCTAAATATACACCAATTTTCACCTGACGTTCGGTTTGTCTTAAGAAGCCGCTGTTTGGGGGAAAGCCTGTCAGGCTGTGAGGATTTCTGTGCAGCAGCACTACTGACGGGAGCGGCCTTTAATCAACCCTGATGTTACAATGCAAATGATTAAAAGGGAGTTTACTCACACTAAAGTCAGAGTGATCATGTTTACATTAGAAGATGATGATTCTTCTTTTTTTTTCTTTTAAAGGTGGCATAGTGTTGCCTTGTATTATTAGAGGAGTACATTAGAGGAAGGTAGAAGGTATTAATGTGTTTTTGATTCTACCACCGGAAGAAATATTATACATTTTACACTAAGGTTAGGGTTTTAACTAGTGCTTTTACCAACAGATTTATACTAACATTACTAACCTGTTATAGTCAAATGTAACCAAATAGGATGCATGCACTGCAGAGTTTGTCTTAAATAATAATGTTACGTTACTTTTATTTATCAGGGATTATTTTTGAAAATCCAGTATTTTGCATATGGAAATGTTTACGAATAGTAGTAGAAATGTACTTTTTTGAATAATATGAATATTGACACCACTTTTTTAAACTGCCCCTGTAAAGATTCAACTGAATTAAAGCTGCTATAAAATGTGGTAACACTTTACTTGAAGAAAATATTCTGCCAGTTTTTGATTTGTTCAAATCAGAACATACTGTAAAAAGTGATCCCAATCGTTTCAGTTTAATGTGATTTGAAATTAATTAGATTTTAGTTTTGCTTTTAATGCAGAACACTTCAGGTAAAGTGTCACCAGAAAGTCTGTTTCCTGTGTGCCTCTCACCCGTCTCTCCTGTCTCCCCCCCCTGCAGCCCGGGTGTGTGACAACGAGCTCCTGCGCTGCCAGAATGGGGGGGTGTGTGTGAACAACGTGCGCTGCAGCTGTCCCTCAGACTACTCCGGCCTGCTGTGTGAGAAGTCCCGCTGCGAGGCGGAGCTGGGGGGCTGCCGGGGCCCCGACTCGGGGGCCGCCCTGCCTCCCCCCCCCCTCAGGCTGCTGCTGCTGCTGCTGCTGAGCTCCACTCTGCTGGGGGGGGCCTCGGCGCTCTGAAGAGACCGGGACCTGGTTGGAGTTTGTCACTCCCACCTTCTCCACTCTTACCCCCCCACCCATTTCAAATAATCAACCATTAAACAAGAACATGAGCTTTCTGGACTATCCAGAGCTTGTCCGCCAGACTCTAAGGACACTCCGCTGACGATAAGAGAATGTGCCAGACTAATGAGTGCAAACACTTTTCATTGAATTTCAAAGAATATATAGAAATGAAAAAAAAACATATACTTCTAAAAATGCCAGATATTATTTAAAAAAAATAGCCTAATAAGAGTGAAATGTGCAAAGAACAATGAGACCCCACCCCTTCTAAGCCATACCAGGTACTCCAGTTTGAGAGGGGATAACTGAAGATGACAGACTTGTTCTCTTCCTCTCTTATTGCCACGGCAACAACAGCTGCAACCAATCAGCTCTGGAGTGAGCCGGCAGTGGTCGTCGATCCCCCCCCCCCCCCCCTGGGACGCTTCTTGCTGCTTAACGTTGGCCGGGCCGCTGCTGAAGACTTATCAGAGAAACTGAGAACAGGAGGCATTCTTTGCTGTCAGTGCATTGTGGATAGAAGGAAATCTGTCCGGACTGCCACTTTGTGACACAAACCCCCCGCCCACGTCGACCCCCCTCTAGCTTTCTGTTTCTTCCTCATCTCCCCCACCCCGCCATGCTGCCACAGACCTGTGCTTTCGTGAACGTTACTCTGTAAAAACCCTTGTTGGTTGAAAGATTATTTTGTCCGATGTTAGTGATGCACATGTGTAAGAAGCCCCTCCCCCCTCCTCTCCTCCCCTCCTCTTGCAAAAAAGGTACTCCAAACTAAGCCGTCTGATTCTTTTTTCTATCTTAGAGCCGCCACGCTCCCCACGATCATGATGCGAGGATAGTTTTCGCCCGAGCAGACGAAGAGCTTAGAGAACCATCGGTGTATTTGCAAGTTCTCCTCTCGACAGAGCAAACAAAAAAGATTTGTGTAGTCCTTTTGTATCTTTGCCGAACTGTGATTGAGAAAAGGCAACCTTTAATGTATCAATTGATCCAAATGAAGAAGCAATTGTTTTTTGGTTTCTTTAATTTTTTATTGGTTTCCATTTCTTTCATTCACTTATTTTATTCGTTAATATTTCTTTTAGTTGTGCAGTTGATTTTCCTTTGTATTGGCAACGTGCTGGCATCAAAGAATATCAGTTTACATATACAGTATTAATAAAGTGTAATAAAATCCCACCAAAGGACATTATAAATGTTTTGTTCTTGCTTTAACACTTGAGAATTTAAGTGAATAAAAGTTAAAAAATGAAATGGTGTTGATCTTTTGTTGACTGCAGGTAGGTATATTATTCATTTGTTACTGAAATTGCATATTACTTTTCTGGACACTTTAACTAACTATTTGCTTGGACTTATAAGTGTCTGAGTTGTTCTATATTGTTATAATATGTATATTTGCCCACGCAGCACACACTGCTCAGGAGTGCTGACACTAACACGAGATGCCCTAACAAGGCCACCCTGACAAAACAACCGCATAAAAAATCTGTGTATCAGCTCTGGTGATATTTCCGTGATATTTATCTAGAATTCAATCTGGTAAAGATTTGTTTCAGCGGCACGCATTGTCGGAGGCAGTGAATTAAATATTTACAACTATCGATGTGTCAGAGAGCCTGTGTTCAAAGTTTATATAGTGGCTCCTGTCAGACACACGACATTTTATCCATAACCTGAAATATTCAATACGCAGCGCCCGCTAAACACACTCCATTTGTTTTTTAAAAGATGCCTGGGAGTAAATAAAATAACTTTGGACTCTTTGTTACACTAATAGGTAAAATATGTGTGACATGCTGTCCTTCCTTCTCAAAAGGAACACTACACTTCTCCCCTAATTTACCAACGTTTATGATGGATCAGATTTTTCTTGTTTGTGTCAGATCTCATCTTTTCAAACATCTTCAGTGTACTGTTGTAGCACTTTGATTTAACACATTTTCGAAAAATGTAAATAATGTAATGTCTTTTACTGTATTTTCTTTTTAGCTGTACACACAAATATTTTTGTAAATAATATAATATAATAATAATATTATTTTTATAATTAATATATTTTACTTAATATTGTAATTATTTAATGTTTTTCTTTGAATTCATTGTAGTTGTCTTGTTTATGCGTATTTAATGCATAGTAGTGGAAATAAAACAATGTTTTTATAGTACTTCTACTTAATACTTAATGCTAAATAGAACATAAAGATGAAAATAGCCGCAAATGGATAGCAACATTTTTCAGAAAAGGAGATTTACTGCTACATGAATGAATTTCAAACCGGAAATGACCACTGATAGATAACAAAAGAAAACTAAAGATTGTCCTCCAACACGGTAGTGTGTGTGAGAAGTGTCCGGGGACGCCCTGATAAATTCAGTCAAAGTCACTTGTTTGTCAAGGTCCCCTGCAGTGGCCCTAATTTTAACCATGTGTTCAGCCCAGGTGTCGATGCACCATGCTGCGCGGAGAATTAAAATAGAGTTGACGTCGTTTGGGGAGAGGACTTCATCCCAGATACCTAACCTCCAGCAGCTGCCGGCTGACCCCCCCATGAAGCATCACGAGAAACTTCAGAGCAAACCGTCCGGATTATCTCCCTGCTGTAACGTGCTTTGTGGAAATGAATGGTGAAAAGTGTTCAAAGGGGACATGTTATTTTTTACTTCTGCCCTGTGGCAAGAACAGTGCGAAAGTTATCTGTGGGGAAATCAAAGACTTAAAGAAGGCATTAAACTACGGAGGCTACGAATGTTACGACTGTTTTTGTCACTCTCAGGCCACCGTAGCACATGGGACAAGTGTCAGATTTCTGCAGGTGAAAGGTGAGTTAAATCCCGGAACACAACTCAAAACTTGAGAAGGACTTATCTTAGTCTTAAAGATCAAACATCTAAACAAAATCAAGAACTTCATTGAAGTCTGTGAACTAGCTATCTTGTGTTTTTCAAACAGTTCTGCACGGTAAAACCAATGCCTCACTCTTGCAGCAACTCTTGAGGCTTTTCCCATTTGCTACTGGGCCAAATTGCCATCTGATGCATTCAGCAAATTATAGGCATCTTGATCCGTCCGCCATCTTTGCATCCTTGTGTTTTGGAGTTGTACATCAGCTGTTATGCCAAACTACATAATAAGGCCCAGAAAGATATTTAGAGACGGTTAAAAATAATTAGCTTGAATGAAAATGTGGATTACATAATGTGTTTCCATAACAAGAGGGTGTCTTCTGCTAAAACAACTTTAAAGACGTACACACCAAATCTGATTTACCCAGACTTAACCGTAAACTCAATACTACTGAGACAGTTCTACCGAAAATGACCCCGTACAGTTTGTACCCGTCTGGCTTCCTCATTATACCAATGTTGTCCTTTTGTTCAGACCAGACAAGTCATCATGTGTCTATATTTGATAAAAGAAATCTCTGGATCTTTATCTTTGTCTGTTTTCTGTGCCTGAGATTCTTTGAAAAACGACCGTCTGTACATATCATGAAGGACACACGAAGACTTCAATAACCTGAAAACATTTTCTTGCCAATGGACAGGCTGTGGTTTAAAGAGAACTCTGTATTTGTTTCCTCACCCATCTTAGAATTATCATTGGTTGCTAAAGTTCAACTTGCAACTGCCAACACCTTGAAATACTTAGCATCTTTAAAGGAGTTGAACTGACAGCATGTTACATGTTCATAGTGTTCTTTCTGTACATCAGTTGACTGATGCTGTGTTAAAGGGCAATGGAAAACAGGCCTTAGCAGACTCACATTTGCTCGGGTTGAGAGGTATTGACCTTGCCCCGGCGCTCTTTTTCCCGCTATGGTTGTGATGTGTTTGTTTGTGTGATGATCAATGCACTTATTGAACTGCACACAGCACTCATTGATCAGTTTCTTTTTCCTCCAGTGAGCACTGAGTGGTTCCTCCGAGCTGAAACTAGACATACAGTATGTCCATTAATGGATACTAAAGCTGCTACTCAGCGAGAAGCCCGACTGAAGTTCTTCGACTTTCTTTTAGAAATGGTGCTTTTGAGAAGCTGAAAAGCATTTTTTCTTTCCCGTATAGCCCACATTTTTCCTTTTACAGTAAATCACACTAGCATTAGCAGGGTAATCTCAATGCTCGGCTAACTAATGAATACTTTCAAGGCTCCATTTTTCAAAGGTACAGATTCCTTTGGAGACCAGCACACCTGAGAGTTTCCGCGGTGGTGCTACCGGGGTAATATGTCTCCCTGCGAGTGATTAAGTATTTAACGTCTAGAATCCTTACCTGGCTGGAATATAACGGTGTTATCCTAAGTTTAGAGCATTGTTGGTTGCAGTGCTATTGTATTGCTTTGTGTTATACTGATAGTGTGTACCTTACTAAATAAGGGTTGAGTCACATGTTTCTTTTTTCCTTGTTCACAGCTGTATAGACTTATTCATTACCTTTGATTCCCATAATAACAGCACAACGCCGGGGCCCATCACATCTCAGAGTGAGACAACACTGATGATTGAGAATTGAGACTGAGGTGACATCTTGCTGAAGTGAAAATGTTGTGCTGTTGTTATGAGAGAAGCCATCGGGATTCCAGCTTTATCATGCTCTTTCCCAATACTTCAAAATACTCTGCGCTCATGATGGGCTTCCAGCTGTGAGCAGGGAATGTTTGAAGTGTAAAGCGAGTGAAACTTCATCGTGGCTCAACGCGGTTGATGGATGTCAAATTCTGCTCTCATGCCGGCGAGAGTCAGGAGGGAAGAGGAACTGAGAGGCGGTTTCATGTGACAGTTTGGCGATGACAACCTTTTCCCGGGCCATGGAGCGATGCACCTGTAGTCTAATATAATATACTGAGAATGGAATTACAACAGGATTGAGAGCTAATCCTTTTTAAGACAGTAATTCTGGATTAGCTAGCTGTAAGGCCTTGTTAATGCTACTGCAAACAAAGTGGACAGGACAACAAACAATGACTCGGGCTACATTCTAAATATACATCAATGAAGTCTGCAGCAGTGGACATTATTTGATATTATGGTAAATATTAACTCTGCCGTACCGAATCCGGAGATATAGGACGTACATATCAGTTGTTTTTAAGAAGTGATCTACTACTGATTGTCTATTGAGACATTTTTATAATCTAATTCAGAGATCTAATCTGAACAATTTCCTTGGCAAACATTGTGTTATTGCACAGTAGTTTAAAAAACATATTCTAGGATTCAACGCATCTGTGCATTAATGCAATTTTCTGCTGCTAAACCCTGCAAAAAATTCATCGCCAATCCTCAGATGTCTGTATGCAGGACTGTGGGTAATATTTGTGGGCTACTGAATGTATTCAGATTGTATTCACACTGAGAAGTCACCATCAAGGGAACAAAACTCTTTCAGATTATTATTCAGACTGTCAAAATGTGAACTGTCAAATATTTTAAGTTCAATATTCTTAGAAAAGAAAGGTATTTTTATTTAATTTGTAATGGATTCATGTCTTTAAAACTATTCTTTGTTACTATATCTATGTATTATTTATTTTCTTGTATTTAAGTTTGGACCCCATAGTGAACTCACCTAATTCCTGCTACTGTAATAGAGAGCCGAAGTCCCTCCCTTTCCGGTGGAACTCCATGGGACCTTATTTCGGAAAAAACTATGTATAGAAGTCAATGGCGAGAGAAGAGTTATCTCTCGATCCCGTTTGAATTGTGCCATGAATTACACATATGATGTCGGTCAATCTTAAAAAATCATTTCCACGTCAAAAAAGTCACAGTTTGTCATAAAACTGTGAAGTAACACTTATTTGTTCCACTCAATTAACTACATCTCTGGTCTCGCACAATGCACGTCAACGAAACCAGAATGAGGCAGAAAGCATTACACCAGGTGAAAATCATTACACGTCTGGGCATGTTGAGAGCTGCTATTACACAAAAGGGGAGTTACTTATGGCACATTTCCACTGCAGCGGGGTAGCCCCGTTTAAGCATCCCTAAGCGTCCTCGCTCAGGCCTCGGGCTGCCTCGCTGGCCGTCCGAGGCCGTGGCGCATTTCCATTACAGTTTAGGACCTGGGGTAGCAACGCAGTGTAGGCGGGGCATCTGTGCAGAGACATCCTGGAACACTTTCACATTTCGAGTTGTTCCGTCGAGCTCCTGCTGGATTTCATCATCCCCAATGAGATGTAGGAACGTCAAAAACGCTTCCTCGGTCGACCACGGTGTGCTTTTCTTCGACGTTGCCATTTTTGTAGCTCCTCCGTTTACAAAAATGCTGTGTATAAAAATGCTGCAAGCTTGCTTCTAGATATATATGCGACGCTAGGGATGATCTCGCGCGCGATCTTGTGACGATTCTCTCTGACCAATCAGCAGTCGAGAGTGTTGACGTCACTAGTTCAGCCCTGGCCCTGGCCTGATAGAACCACGATTTGATGGGGCCGGAAAAAGAGGGAAAAAGTACCCGCTAGCCGGTGCTACGCTATATGGAAAGGCCACCAAAAACTGGCCTGGCCGCTTGAGGACGATTAAGGACGCTTAAACGGGGCTACCCGCTGCAGTGGAAATGCGCCATTAGTCTGTTCCGTAAGAGCCATCACGCGGGACCGGCTGTACAATGTTTCGGTGAGTGTTAAACGAGTGTAATGTAACGTTAATGATAGCTAACATTAGCTAACAAGGTACTCCCGTGTTTTGTTTTAGCAACTAGTTTTCTGTGTACCTTGCCCTTGTCAACACTAATGTTATCCACAGCATACACAGCGATCACGCAGTTCTTTACTAGAAAACTAGTTGCTAAAACAAAACATGGGAGTGTCCCTTGTTAGCTAATGTTAGCTAGCTGACATTAACGTTACACATTACACTCGTTTAACACTCACCGAAACCTTGTAGGCCTACAGCCGGTCCCGCATGCTGGCTCTTACGGAACCGACTAACTCCCCTTTTGTGTAATAGCAGCTCTCAACATGCCCAGACGTGGTGGGCAATGATTTCCACCTAGTTTAATACTTTTCGCCTCATTCTGGTGTTGGTGACGTGTATTGTGCGAGACCAGAGATGTAGTTCATGGAGCGGTTTCACACAAAAATAAGTGCTACTTCGCAGTTTTACGACAAACTTTTTTTTTCTTGACTTGCAAAATTATCTTTTAAATTGACAAACATCATATGTGTAATTCATGGCACAATTCAAACGAGATCGAAAGATAACTTTTCTCTCCCATTGACTTTAATACATAATTTTTCCGAAATAAGGTCCCATGGAGTTCCACCGGAAAGGGAGGGACTTCGGCTCTCTAGGACAGACAGCTGTGTGCAACAGGTGAGTGAGGGAGGTGGCAATCAAGCCCACAGTGTTCACCGTGTGAGGGAGAGGTGTGATCAGGCAGGATTGGAGGCACCTGTGTGGGCGGAGCCAAGGTGAGCAGAGCCTTTAAAAGCCTGAGTCATTCCAGACGGAGCTTTTCATGCGTGTGACACAAGATATCAGATCTCCATAAAATGTGTTGTTTTCAGGGGTGGCGTATGATGGGAGGATTTACAAAAATGAGGGATATAGGATATAGGTTGCTTTGTTCAACTTCTATCAATTATTCTATATTATGTACTCCGGCAAGGAAAAACATACCGGACTTCACTCAAGTCTCATGTCAAAGGAAAAAAACAAAACAAATGACAGATGAATATACAAGTGCTGAAATTTAAAGTACGAGACAGTGTTTGTTTTCTGTGTCACTATTGTATCAACCTGAGTACACACTGACCGTTTTCCACAGATGTAGTGTGTGCTGTGGACAAACGCCGTGTGCAACCCATAGTGTCAACACTCTGATTTGCTGATACACTGAACAAACATAGTGTCAAAGAAAAAGGCCCAAAGCCCATGTAAAAATCCTGCGAAACTAGATTCTGTTTAAGTTTAAGCACATTTTTTCTCTTCTTTGTTTTGATTGTAATTACCACACCTTAAATTGCTTATCTCTGAGTAGGCATGGGCAAATATTTAAATGAATCAAAGTTTTAAGGGAAAGTCATTGTATTGTGACTGAGCGTGGATATGTTTTGACAGTACATGATGCCACACACCAGGTACTCATTTAAAACATTTTATTTGAATGCAGTTCTGATCAGCGCTCACTGTTGTGTGTTTCGGACTAATCAGACAAGAGACGGCTATCTGCAGAAATGGAGTTGAATCGCTGCCATGCCCACGGCGAAACACCTGATGTATTTCAGACATGTGATACTCACAGCTTTGTCTTCACTAAACCACACTTGGAAGAGACAACAGTCTGGGCTAAATGACAAATAACAAATGAGTCAGTAATAAATAAAAAACAACTTGCCAGTCAGCCGGATATTTAAATCTCATTGTTTCTGTAAAAATGAGGACACAGTTGACATATAGTGATATGGTCATTTGAAGGTACTTTACCATAGAGGAGATGGAGGTTAGAGTATTAGCATCACTGTTGCATTGTTCACCTTCAAAGAGGCGGGCTAATTCCTGCTGTCTTTGATGTTCCTGCAGGTACACCATGTAGTGGGAAACAGGAGTAAAAGGTGACATCTGAGGGAGAGAGTGATGCCTGCTAACTACAAATGAGGGCCGAGATGGTCATCTGTGCTATCATTAGCCAGCATTCCTGCACCTTCCCTTTTATTGGGAGAACAAAAGAGCATCTCTGGGTGCTGTAAATACAACCGGCTTCACTGCTGGCATCCCTGTGGCTTTAATAAGGACGGGATAATCAGCCTTGTTGTGGCCCAGTCGTACAAATGGGAATATCTCAGCAGAGGCTCTGGCATAGACACAAACAAAAGGCTTTTATTTGGATGGTAATGAAACACAAATGGCTAAAAGTCTATTGGCCTGGAAACTTGACCAATAGGCAACCTTCAGGGTTTGGAAAGCACAGTATGTTCAGTGATAAAAACCAGGGAAAGTAAATAACCCCAGTGTTTGTTTCTCATCTACTGAAATGTAATCCAAAATGCATCCGGTGAAATCAGGAATATGCGTGTGGTTAAAATGGTTCCATATACGAAGATTAGCTTGTCTTAGAGTCACTGGAGACACCTGAGTGAATTTTTTGTCTTTAAAGAACAAAGTGAGAAAGGATAATGAGAGGACATGTAAGACATTTTTGTTTCCTGAAAGCGGTGTCCAGCCAGCGGAGAATCTGAGTCTGGTCTGAGCTGATGAGCGAGCGCAGTCGTAAAATAGATTGTTGCTTAGGAAGACCTTCATTAGGAGATGTCTCTGAGCAATAGAAAATACCTTTTTGCTTTTGCTTATCCCCAAGGACACAAACAGGTGTGTGAGTGAAATAATTATGCAAGGCACGTTTTCTTCTGCACAGCTTTGGTGTATCCAGTGATGAAGATATAAATATATGTGCGGTTTCCATGATGAAGGGTATCGTTTCCTGTTTTAAAAGAGTCAAAATGAAAAGTGTGAACTTTCTGTGGAATTCTAAAAACATAATAAACCACTAACTAATATTTAACAATGACTGGGTTATTCATGTTGGCTGGAAACGGTGGCTAAAAAAATCATGATATAAGGTCTTCTACATTTTCTGCATTGTGGCCATACAGAAGTTCACCGCCACTAACTACACATCCATTGTTTGTCTTTATAGGCAAAACCACACATACATTATACATGCTTGAGGCAAAGCAAAACGGCTGACTGTTTAC
This sequence comes from Notothenia coriiceps, assembly GCF_000735185.1. Lineage (NCBI taxonomy): Eukaryota > Metazoa > Chordata > Actinopteri > Perciformes > Nototheniidae > Notothenia > Notothenia coriiceps. Next base: position 356,392 of record NW_011355631.1, read on the forward strand.
TTCTGATTTAGTGTCAGTGTCGAGTGTAAATATTCTCCAATACTTTGGTTTATTGCCAAATACCTGCACATTAATGGCATTAATCAGGGGCATTTCCTGTACCTGGAAACATCCGGGGCTTAGCCCACAGTGGCGGTGCCAGAGATTTTCTTTTGGGGGTGCTGTGGGGTAGCTTGACATTTCATAGAGGGTGCTCAAACATGTAGGGTTTCCCATTAAGGTACCGGGCGCTCCAGTGGAATTTTCTATTGAAACACTCCCCAAACGCACACACACAGCACACCCACGACTGTTACAATGAAGGCTCGATAATCAGCTCATGGCATGTACAGTGGGGCAAAAAAGTATTTAGTCAGCCACCAATTGTGCAAGTTCTACCACTTAAAAAAATGAGAGAGGCCTGTCATTTTCATCCTAGGTACACTTCAACTATGAGAGACAGAATGGGGGGAAAGAATCCACGAAATCACATTGTAGGATTTTTAATGAATTAATTGGTAAATTCCTCTGTAAAATAAGTATTTGGTCACCTACAAACAAACAAGATTTCTGGCTCTCACAGACCTGTAACTTCTTCTTTAAGAGCCTCCTCTGTCCTCCAATTGTTATCAGTATAAAAGACACCTGTCCACAACCTCAAACAGTCACACTCCAAACTCCACTATGGCCAAGACCAAAGAGCTGTCAAAGGACACCAGAAACAAAATTGTAGACCTGCACCAGGCTGGGAAGACTGAATCTGCAATAGTTAAGCAGCTTGGTGTGAAGAAATCAACTGTGGGAGCAATTATTAGAAAATGGAAGACATACAAGACCACTGATAATCTCCCTCGATCTGGGGCTCCACGCAAGATCTCACCCCGTGGGGTCAAAATGATCACAAGAACGGTGAGCAAAAATCCCAGAACCACACGGGGGGACCTAGTCAATGACCTGCAGAGAGCTGGGACCAAAGTAACAAAGGCTACCATCAGTAACACACTACGCCGCCAGGGACTCAAATCCTGCAGTGCCAGACGTGTCCTCCTGCTTAAGCCAGTACATGTCCAGGCCCGTCTGAAGTTTGCTAGAGAGCATTTAGATGATCCAGAAGAGGATTGGGAGAATGTCATATGGTCAGATGAAACCAAAATAGAACTTTTTGGTAAAAACTCAACTAGACGTGTTTGGAAGAGAAAGAATGCTGAGTTGCATCCAAAGAACACCATACCTACTGTGAAACATGGGGGTGGAAACATCATGCTTTGGGGCTGTTTTTCTGCAAAGGGACCAGGACGACTGATCCGTGTAAAGGAAAGAATGAATGGGGCCATGTATCGTAAGATTTTGAGTGACAACCTCCTTCCATCAGCAAGGGCATTGAAGATGAAACGTGGCTGGGTCTTTCAGCATGACAATGATCCCAAACACACCGCCCGGGCAACGAAGGAGTGGCCTCGTAAGAAGCATTTCAAGGTCCTGGAGTGGCCTAGCCAGTCTCCAGATCTCAACCCCATAGAAAATCTTTGGAGGGAGTTGAAAGTCTGTGTTGCCCAGCGACAGCCCCAAAACATCACTGCTCTAGAGGAGATCTGCATGGAGGAATGGGCCAAAATACCAGCAACAGTGTGTGAAAACCTTGTGAAGACTTACAGAAAACGTTTGACCTCTGTCATTGCCAACAAAGGGTATATAACAAAGTATTGAGATGAAATTTTGTTATTGACCAAATACTTATTTTCCACCATAATTTGCAAATAAATTCTTTAAAAATCAGACAATGTGATTTTCTTTCTCATTCTGTCTCTCATAGTTGAGGTATACCTAGGATGAAAATTACAGGCCTCTCTCATCTTTTAAGTGGGAGAACTTG
>NW_011355632.1:0-1423 GCF_000735185.1 Notothenia coriiceps
TGTTGGCATGATCGGGAGGTTGTAGTCCTGATATGACTATAATAATGTAAGTGTTTTGTTTTGTGTGTTGCAACAGGAGCGCAATGCAGAGAGTGCCATTGAAGCTCTGAAGGAGTACGAGCCTGAGATTGCCAAAGTTTACCGGTCGGACAGGAAGAGCGTGCAGAGGATCAAGGCCAGGGAGCTGGTTCCTGGTGACATCGTGGAGGTTTGCGGTAAGATTCACCAAAACTTTAGCTTCTGCATGGACTCAAAGTCACTGTTGAACAACACCAGGATCAGTCTGATTATTTCACTGCAGCAGTGATCTGCTATGCTACACTATATACTTTGTGTATGACGGTGAACAGGAAATCCTGTAATTTAAGTGTAATAAAGTATCTCCAAGCCAGCTACGAATACGCTGACTTGAGCCACGAAAGGGTAAAAGGTCAAACCTAATTTCCTGAAACTAACAAAATGGAATTTGTGGGGTCCTTATTTTAGAGGAGAGGAGTAAGCATCTGCCCAATTCCTTCGCACAACATAACCTTAAGGTGCAAATTATTGTGTGTGTTTTTAAAATACAAAGGTAGCAGGTAAAAGTGTGACTTTGCCTTCAACAAAGCTATATGAATTTTGAAACTGCTCGTTCACTGTCTGGACAAGAGTAATACAAGTCCTTAGCATTCAAAAACAACCAAAAAAGGTCTTCCTCAAATGTTGCAAACATTGCTTTCACTTCTCTGTGAAAGTCAAATATTGATAGAGTGGATACTACATACTAAGAATATACTGTAGAAATGTTCCCAACGCACTTTTAATGTGAAGCGTGTATCAATTAAGCCTAAGCTCATCTCTGATTCAGGACAACCTTGGATGGAGACATCATAAATAGTGTTCGACTCCATGTTGAGAAGAAACATTTTTAAACAGATGACTTGTGCTCTAGAAGCTCTTATTTTTTAAATCAGGTTTCACACAAAGAGGAAATCAAACTTCTTGGCTTATCTGCTCTCATACTTCAAAAGAGTGTGTGTGTGTGTGTGTGTGTGTGTGTGTGTGTGTGTGTGTGTGTGTGTGTGTGTGTGTGTGTGTGTGTGTGTGTGTGTGTGTGTGTGTGTGTGTGTGAATGAGTAGCTTCATGTCTCCTGATGTCCTTGAGAATGAAAATGGGCCCTTTTAAGGAAGTCACAGAAAAAAGGGGGTGGAGGGGAACTGAAAGAACTTGCTGCAGGAAGAAAAAAACCAAGCTTGAGTATAAATACACTTAATATCTGCGGCGTGCTCGCTCCTCTGTCTCTCCCTCTGTTTGCTGTACACCTGTTCCTTTCATTTCATGATCTCCCCAAGGTCTCCCTCTCTGACTGTGGTATCAGTTTTCAACAACAACACTATCCATCCAGAGTGCTAAAACCAGTCAATCAACACTTTAACCCCCCCC
>NW_011355632.1:2021-10898 GCF_000735185.1 Notothenia coriiceps
AGAGCGACTGGTGTTTGGCTTCGCCACGCTGTCTCCACTAGATCGTAAGATTCGTGAGCAGAGGCGCCAGCCGAGCAGGGGAAGAGGCCCCTGCAGCGAAATGGACGAGTTCGGAGAAAGGCAGCTGTCCAAGGTGGGTGAAGAGCAGGAAGACACATCTGAAACTGCATCACAAGTGTGTTTATCTCTTCTTGATTCCAATTGCTGTGAAATAAGATAGTAACAAAAATATAGGACATCATGTCGATCAACGAAGCACCAACCAATGTCTTACACACCTCTGGCCATCTCTGCAGGTCCATCTCCCTCATCTGTGTCGGCGCCGTCGTGGCATGACAACATCGGAGACATTTGCAAGCGACCGCCGCCACGGAGGCTTCCTGGATCCCGTGGCGCTGTTTACTTTTCCGAAGTCCCGCTGTGGCTCTGCGCTGTGGCCTGCCATCCTGAAGGTAAACTCCTGGCATTACGCTTTTCTAGAGAATATTTATCTTGTGGTAGCTCATCTAATATGCTGCACAATTAAAGAATCATGAGGGCGAACTTGCTGATTACTGCTCCGCTCATCCAAAAGTCTGGGCTTGGGACCCTCAGGTCTGTCACTCTATAACATGTTTTAATCGTTTATTAACGAGCCTATGTGGCCCGGCAGATGTCTAAATGCAATTATCTTTAGATGTTGGAGTTTAACAGAAGATGAGTTTCCAAACGCAGGCTTGAGCACTCACAGTTAGCTGAGAACTGCAGATACAAGAACACTTTTTAAAAAACAGAAATCTCATACACAAAGCAAAATGGCTTTGCAGATGTTTTTCAGATGACAAAATATGCAATAGGACAGAGGTGGCCTTCAATAGATAGGAAAAAAACTGACTTAGAGAATATGATAACACATACAAATATACTACCAATTCACCAAACAACAGTCACATTACAGATGTTTGCTTCTTCTCACCTAGCGCCCGGGAAGCGCGGCCTAACTCGCTAGACCGTCTGCTCAGTCATGATCGGAGCATCGTCAAATGGCTATTTGTGGTAACTGTGAGGCTGCCGGTTTCCAACCCAAGAGTAGACACACTGCTGTCCAAGCTCAGGCTCGGCGGCAAGAATCAGGGCGCGCGCTGGTGGACTTTAATTTTGAGCCGCAGGATACGTCTCTCACTCTCACTCATCGCTCTGGGCCCGCGCGGCTCCGATTGCAGCGCACACCTTACTGCATCCTGAGGGTCTCCTCACTCGCGCCGCCTGACGCCGCCAACATCTCTCGATGACCTTGCCCAGGAGTCGGAGTGCACAGCGTCCCTGCGCTTGAACGCTACAGGCATCGCGAGAGCAGGCAAAGCTGAGCTTTCATGGCTCGCGCTGTCCTTCTGCCTACTTGGTTCCTTGCGACACCGCCAGGCACGCGGCGATCGCTTTTGCTTTTTTTCTTGTGAGGGAAACTCTGTTGTTCTGCAGCTGTTGTTGGCCGTGGAACCAGAGCTCGCAGAGCAATGAAGAATGCAAGCAACTGATTACTTGTAGAATGCTTAGAAAAGTGTGTGTTTTTATAAGGCAAGGTCACTTTAAGGCTTTGTGTAGGCTCTCGCAGGTGTGTTGAATATGTCAATAAGAGTATTTTCAATCAGTCTGCTAACCAACCCTGCGAACCCCGCTGGGCGCGCTCGACTAAGTTCAGCCCTTTTTTAATTTTGAGCCCACGTCGACTCCCTCCTGCGCTTGACCACCCTGAAGTACCCGAAGAATATGTGGAACTAAATATGAGTTATCTGTTGTCGCTGCTGGCATTGATTTGAGACATTTTTGTCCATTAAAGAGCACTTGGCGGTGGCGCAGTTCTCATGGGCTTTTTCTCAAGCTGATTTCTCTTAAGCGTATAAAGCTTGCTCCGCGAGCCGTAGCAAATACTCATCCTGCTTCATCTGCTTGGGTGTTTTGTGATGCTCCGGCGGTGGGCCAGGGTGTGAAGGAGGAACAAAGACCACACTCTTGCTCAGTCCTCTTCATTGATCGTTGCCACCGCTCCAGCCTTGCCACACACGCTCGGTTGCTGCTGGAGATGCGGGTTGCTATGTGTGCTCGGTCGGGGCCTCGCGGATCTTCGCACGTCGCCTCTTCTCACTACACATAGGGCCAGCTTATCTGTCTCCTCTTGCCTTGGAGAAGGCCAGCGCTGGCTGTTTGTAAGCCACAGGCCAGGCGGAATAGAATCGCTTTTATTCCTCTTCGAACAATTTGTCTGCGTCGCGCCACCCCTCAACAACTCACGCTCGCCAGTTGGAAAAGGAGGCCTGGTCCGTAAACATCAACGACGCTTCGCTCACGTTACTCATGCTCAGCCTCGAGCCATCGTTACAGCTGCTCGTCACCTCGCTCTCGCTGATCGAGGAGTCCGCTTAAGTAACAATCAAACTCTCTTCTGCGCCCACTCGATATAATTGACGTCGTCGCTGGCGCACCACCAACAGTGCTGAGATTCAGGGTTTTCGCGCACTTCTCACATGTCACAGCTGCAGTCAGCGGCTGCTCACGGTGCCAACGCTCATCACAGACTACAGTCGCTCGAATCGCGCGCATCATCTGCGCCAGATGGCGCCCATACACGCCCTCAACTGGACGCCGCAGACGCTTTGCTCGCCGCTTCGACTTTTGGTCATTGACACAGATCTGCGCCGTGGCTGGGCAGCCCCCCCCACACAGGAATACCTTCGCTTGGGTGTCTCCAGGCTGACTGCTCTGCGACTGTGCGGACACCCTGTGTCACCCGGCCTGTGGCAGCGCCCCCGGAGTTAGCAGTCTTGCGGTTGTTTTCGACCAGACATTCTGTCTTGTCAGCGCCAAGATGTCGTTAAGGCTGGGGGGGACGATCGCCGAGTGTGTGAGCGCCGCCGAGATAGCAGACCACTTCTGTTCAACTCCACATCTCACTGTCGCTCAATGTCGTACGTTACAAATCCGCGGCAGAGAACGGAGAAACACGTTTTCTTATTCGCTAAGACAGGGAGGCCGGCTCGCATTCAATGCCTTTTCGGGCTTTTTCGCTGTTCCTGTAACGTGTTATATCATCTTTTGCTGGGCATGCTTCACATCGGTCCGCCCGCCTCCGGCCTGAAACGGCCTCTCTCGCGCGCCCTTCTCGCTCTGCCCTCTCCTTACTCGGTGAATCACATCGTAGACGACTTTGCCGCTCTATCTCGCACTCAGCGGCTCGCAACACATGGAAAAAAAAAAAAGACAAAAAAAAAAAAGAAAAAAAAACAAAAAAAAAAAAACAAAAAAAAAAAAAAAAAAAAAAAAAAAAAAAAAAAAAAAACAAAACAAACAACACAAGAAAAAAAGGAGGAGGGCACACAGCGAAGAAAAAAAAAAAGAACAAAAGAAAAAAAAAGCCGACCCACAACAAAGCACAGAGGAAAAGAAAAAAAAAAAACAAAAAAACAAAAAAAAAAAAAAAAAAAAAAAAAAAAAAAGAAAAAAAAAAAAAAAAAAAAAAAACAAAAAAAAACAAAAAAAAAAAAAAAAAAAAAAAACACAAAAAAACACGGGACATACCACGGCTAAGGGGCCGGACTCACGCAACTCACAAAATATGAAAATCAGCACAATCAGGGCCCTTTCAAAGTTCCAATCTGGTATACCGCGGGCAGCCACTCTCGCCCATTTACCTAAGGCTGAGTATTCAAATCTCTACCTGCTGGCCGCATCTGCTGGATGTCTTCTCTCTCTCTTCCTCCTTTCTGTCTATTCTGGGGCTTTTCATCCAATAACAGCCAACAGCAACGAAAAACCCCCCCGCAAATCCAAACGAAATGTAATGTTACACACATCTGGTTGGTTTATAACTTGATAAAGCCAACTGCGCGATTACACTTCCGGGCGGTTGTACACTATTCTCTTACCCAGTAGGTCCTCTAAACATGTCGTTGTCCACTATCCATCAAATGATCGCTTGTGTTCGCCACCTCCCAGCATCTTTTCTCGCGTCCATCAGGTCTGCCGCCGTCATCACGCGACCTGCCTGGCTCTTGGGACTCGCGTCGTAGTGCAAGAAGAACGCCACTCGTGCAGAAGCCTGCCCTCGCTGCGTGGAACGCCTGGCCGCACCTCGGCATACTGGCTGCCGACAAGACGCGGGCCCTCACCACCAAACCAAGATGTGTCGTGGACCAGTAGGTTTCAACGCATGCGATGTACTTTAAGGGCGGACTATTGTGCAAAATCCAGCTTTTTCACTGTCTTTCCAATACATACACATGTCCCCACTTGTTTGTCTGATCCATTTCTATAAAACCTGTCTGAAATACTAGCTGATCAGGATTTTGGCCACTTTATGAATCGTCACTGGGGCGATTTTTGGCTTGTGTAACCATTAGCCATCACCCAACCAAGGTAACCCGCCCCCTCCCCCCACCCACCCTTATCACCTGAGCTCTCCTCCTAGAGCACCATTGTTGGCTTTTTGTAACCAATCTCTCACCCCCCCCCCCCCCCCCAGAGGGGGGCGTGGGGAGGGCTCTTTTTTCTCTGAAGTATGCAGACAGAGAATCGAGCCCTTTTGAACAGGGCTGAAACGAGGGATTATGGGATGCTGCAATGATCTGTTTGGTGTCTTGGGGCCAATGCTTCAGAGACATGTTTTGTATATATCTGAGACCTATAATATATTGATGAAAAACAGTATAATAGGGGACCTTTAAATCAGTCCAGAAGGGTCAGAAAGGAGTGCAGATCTGATGTGTTTTTCGTCCTGCAGATGTTCATCATTGATAAAGTCGACGGTGATAATGTTTCCCTGGGTCAGTTTGATATCTCCGGCTCAAAGTACACACCTGAAGGAGAAGTGTAAGTGTCACGAGAGTTTAAAATGTAATGTTTTAAGACCATGAACGCACACAAACAACCTTTTTCTGACTGAATGTTTTTATTTTCTCACAGGACAAAGAATGGCAGCTCTCTGAAGTGCGGCCAGCATGACGGTCTGGTTGAGCTGGCGACTATCTGCGCTCTGTGCAACGACTCCTCTCTGGACTACAACGAGGTCTGCAGAGAGCTACAGTTTGTGTCCATGATATAATGTTTAAATGTGACGCAATACCAACCTAAAATGTGCCTTTCTCATTTCTCTGTGATGCAGGCCAAGGGTATCTATGAGAAGGTGGGTGAGGCCACTGAGACAGCGCTGTCCTGTCTGGTGGAGAAGATGAACGTGTTCAACACTGAGGTGCGCGGCCTGTCCAAGGTGGAGAGGGCCAACGCCTGCTGCTCTGTAAGTCTACCCAAGATATCACACGGTGTGGAGAATGTAATACGTGTACATTAAAGGATTCGTTTAAAGCGATAAACACAAGGAAAATTATCTTAAGTATATAACCTAAAAGGTGATAATATTCTAATATCCACTCCCCTTAACCCTTGTGTTGTGTTCCAAAGCTGTTACCGTTCATGGTGTTCGCGGATCAATTTCATTGGTGGTATCATCCAATATTGTTTTAACTACATCATAACTAACTTATAATGCGTTCATAACCGTACAATCCTGTTGTAATTTAATGTTATGGCCCAAAACACATTACACCACATATTGCACACGTGCATGTGTGTGTTTAGGTTCAAGTGTTAGTGTACATATTCTTTGAGAAAGGTTGAGTTCTCGTGGGGGGAGGGGGGCAGAGGGAGGGGAGACCAGGTGCATGTTGCGAAAAATTATTGTTACAGTAGATGAAGGGGGTGGGGCTGGGGTGCCTAAAGTCAAAGATGAATCTTGATTGGGCCAAATTTGACCCCGAGTCACCCAAAACAATTATGCTGGGTCTCCCCAGACCCCAACACCAAATGATACACTTTCTTTTTTAGAGACCTTCAGACGTGGCAAAAATTGTCAAAATCTGTTTTGTAGTGTTTGTATAGCTGTTGTGGAGGATATCAGGAAGCCTTGTTCTGATAAAAAAATGTGAGCGTAGTTATTAATATCATTTTAACCTGAAACGGGTCACAGGAGACCCGACACAACATAAGGGTTGTAAGTAGTAAAACTAAAAACTGTTATTGCAGGTTTCAGTGGAACTATATCCATAACCTGCAGTGTTCTAATAGATATCCTTTGCTTAATTTTAGTTTTCCTTTTCCACCGGTTGATTTTCTTTGCTTTTTGTAACTTTTTCTGATTTTGTAACAGGTGATCAAGCAGCTGATGAAGAAGGAGTTCACGCTGGAGTTCTCCAGAGACAGAAAGTCCATGTCAGTTTACTGCTCTCCTGCCAAGTCTGGCAAAGCTCCTGTTGGAAACAAGATGTTTATCAAAGTGAGTGTGGGACATACAGTATGTTAAAAAAAAGTCAAGGCATCACCAAAGATATTACAATTCCTCCTCAGGTAATGTCTGAAGCAAATGTCAGGGTCATCTTTTTAATAGTTTTTGATATATTTCACTCACAACTACGACTGTGAACTTCATGGTGGCAGGAGAAGACTTAAATCATTAGGATGCCTCTTTGAAGCAAAATGTTGTTGCAGTCCATCCAAAAGTTGGAGGACTGACCTCCCGAAAAACATGCCACTAGCAAAGGAAAATATTTGAGGAATTTCAAACAGAATTAATAACAAACAGTTCCACATAAAGCTGTTTAAGTAGAAAGAAGTTGTCAAGAAATAGTCTAAATGAAGTTGAAATCAATGAAATGGTGTATATAACATATGCTATATATTGATAACGATTATATTACCTTCATCCCCAGGGAGCTCCAGAAGGAGTCATCGACCGCTGTGCCTACGTCCGTGTGGGAACCACCCGGGTTCCTCTGACCGGCGTCGTTAAAGACCACCTCCTGTCCGTCATCAAGGAGTGGGGCACGGGGCGCGACACCCTCCGCTGCCTGGCCCTCGCCACCTGCGACACCCCTCTGAGGAGGGACGAGATGAACCTGGAGGACGCCACCAAGTTTATAGACTACGAGGTAGGAGACAGAAAAGACATCACAGATGTATCTGTACAAACACACATCTCATTGAGATGCTGCAGTGGTTTGTGTACTTGATCGCAAGAAGTTTTCAAAAGACCTTAAACAATTTGCTCTCCTTTTCTCCAGACTGACCTGACCTTTGTGGGCTGTGTTGGCATGCTGGACCCCCCCCGTAAGGAGGTCATCGGCGCCATCGAGCTCTGCAGGGCTGCTGGCATCCGGGTCATCATGATCACCGGTCAGTATACAAGTCGTACATAAGGATGTGTGGCTTTTGCGTCCACTGAACTTTTGCAAAGCGACCACAAAGGGTTAAATAAAAAAAAGGGACAATTTCCACGCAAATAAAATGTGTGCAAAATCTTTGGTGAATCAGACATTGACACGGGGCAGATAGTGGTTGCAAATGATGCTCAATCCACATTTTTCCCGTCAGTATTTTAACCTCATCTTGTAAAACAACAAGCAAAGTCTGGACAAAAACAATGAAGTCTTCCTTTCTGTCCTCCCAGGTGACAACAAAGGCACAGCTGTGGCCATCTGCCGCCGTATTGGCATCTTCAGTGAAGACGAGGATGTGACTTCCAAGGCCTTCACCGGTCGTGAGTTTGATGATCTCGCTCCATACGATCAGAAGCTCGCCGTCAAAAAGGCTTGCTGCTTCGCCAGAGTGGAACCGGCCCACAAGTCCAAGATCGTTGAGATCCTGCAGAGCTTCGATGAGATCACAGCCATGGTGAGGAGAAGCAAAGAGTGTTCATTTGGTTGGGTTTGTACTGAAAATGAAATGATGCCAAATACATATCTTCCTCTGTCCTCGACCTAGACGGGTGACGGAGTGAACGATGCCCCCGCCTTGAAGAAAGCGGAGATTGGCATCGCCATGGGCTCTGGCACTGCCGTTGCCAAGTCTGCCTCTGAGATGGTCCTGGCTGACGACAACTTTTCCTCCATTGTGTCTGCTGTCGAGGAGGGCAGAGCCATTTACAACAACATGAAGCAGTTCATCCGCTACCTCATCTCCTCCAACGTGGGCGAGGTCGTCTGGTGAGTGCACGCTGACCAATAAAGACACACAAATGTCAGAATGTCAAACACTTTGAGAACGGGGAATTTGCATTCGGGCCGCGTAACACACTAGTTGTTTTATTGTATTATCTGAAAGTGTCCCCACCACTTTTCAAAACAAACCGACGCCCATTATCTAGGCCAGTGGTTCCCAACCTTTTTCCCCAAGAGCCCCCCCAAATGATTCCTGTTGGAAGTTGCGCCCCCCCACACACACACACACACACACACACACACACACACACACACACACACACACACACACACACACACGCAAAATGCTACAACTACCGTCACAAACTGGATGAATGTGAAGTATTTTGTTAAAGGAGGATGAGAGCGTAATTAAGGAGCACTATTGGAGTGACTGATGGTTATTGGACTCAGGATTCATTCATTTGGATTCCCGCTGTATGAAGAAATTAAAGGATGGCGCGGTAGTGGAAACAATTCACAAAGGGATTAAACTGTTTAAAACACATGCTCAAAGTAAGCCGGATTTTGCCGATGTGTTTATGTGGATTCAAAAGTCGTAAATAATCTACAAAATGGAGGAGACCGATCTGATCGGAGCAACTGTGACAAATAATCCAACTGAAACCGGCATGGACAATGACTATGTTTTAAAAATGCGCTTATCCAGAAAAGCCCGGTTTGGACACTTTACAGGCAGAAGAAACATTTATATTAAAGAAACAATTATACATTGCTGTCTTTTTATGCCTTTAATAGCTACTAACTTGAATTTTTATTAAAATGAATTAATCAATTATTTTGTATATGTTATTGTAATGTAGAGACAAGGCTTTTAGTGACAATCATGTATTGCGTTACAATTATATAAAAAAAA
>NW_011355633.1:0-2477 GCF_000735185.1 Notothenia coriiceps
AGAGAGAGAGAGAGAGAGAGAGAGAGAGAGAGAGAGAGAGAGAGAGAGAGAGAGAGAGAGAGAGAGAGAGAGAGAGAGAGCTCCTTGATGGAGAATGTTCCGTCGGCTGCAGCTTATCAGCCGGTGGAGATGATCACTTTATCTGAGGTATTTTCCATGGTGCCGTGTCATCACATGCCAGCCACCAACTGCATCTCCTCTGGGAGCCATGGAGAGCACTTTATCAGCCTCAACGCACGGTTAAATTTAGTCTGAAAGCATTTAAAACACCGTCACTGATCTCAGCGTGCCTGCTCTGCGATAGGATACTGTAGGAATAGAGCGGCTTCTGTACAGCACGGTATTTCATTTTCCTGAAAAACGTCCTGGAAGCAGAAACACACATCATCCTGAGAGTCCTGAGAGTCCTGAGACTATACTTTCAGCTACAGTCAAAACACATCATATATATTCAGTGTTTTAATTTATTTCATCACAGTTGCTTTGTCATAGAGAATTCAAAGTCAAAGTATGCAAATTGTTCTGAGTATAACATCATTAAATATTTAATATATGTAACGATAATAATAACTTGCTTGAATATTTCCATTTTACTTTATTCTTCCAATTCACGATGTAATATCGTACTTATCGCCAAGAGATTTGAGTGACTCGTCTAAAGTTCACTGAGCATTTCTGTCTTTTTACTTCAGAGTTTGAAACATTGTGAATTGTGCATGTACTCCAGTACAGTTGGTTCCATATGAAACAATCCCAATGGCATAAATGATGCGCTTAACATGCACAAATAAACAAAACAAGCCTCCTACAGTCATTTAGGAGACAACATGGGAGGACTCTCTGGAGTGATACCTATGTTTTCTACATATAAAACAATTTCTCCACCGTTTCCTGTGATTGTAGATTGTTAGGAAATAGGAAATAGTTTAAATGTGTATTTCCTGGATGACATCCTACATTCAACAGTTTTTCGGAGTACCTGCTGCACCATTCATATTTGTTTCCGTGTGTGTGTGTGTGTGTGTGTGTGTGTGTGTGTGTGTGTGTGTGTGTGTGTGTGTGTCCGTGTGTGTGTGTGAGAGAGAGAGAGTCTATTGTGTCTGAAACAAGTGGCAGTTGTTTTTGGGACACACTGTCGGGAACACAGTTTTACTCTTCTGTGCTAATTCCCCCTCTCAGCCATGTCTGCCCTTGATGTCCCAAAATACACAAAGAATAAATGTACACACACACACACACACACACACACACCCAGAGCTTCACGGATCCCCACAGGACATGGAGCACATTCTGTGATTTCTGGGGCTGTTCTCTCGTGTGCATGTTCATTTATAGCCGCTCTTCATTGTGGAGGAGTTTGACTGTGAGGGGGGGGGGGAGTGACTGCATCTCTCTCCTGCCAGATGAAGCTGTTTTGCCGCACATATCTGGCTGTGAGTCTGAAAGGATCGAGTGACGGTTTCAGGTCATTGCATGTCCTCTAATCCCTCCGTCAGCCCATTGTCTTCTCCGGTGGCCTTTCAGAGCGCATCAGCTGTGCCGGACACCAAGCTGTCAGATATCAACTCTCCTCAAGCCTCTTATTCAAGCTCCCACATGGTCCTGATGCTAGCAGGCACACCAACATCGGTTTCTAACATTGATATATAATACTGATTTAATACTGATATATATAAAGCTGCTGTAATCTATATTTCTTAATAAGAATGAATCAAAGGTCTCCCTTACACCAACGGCAAATCCCTTGTATGAGTCAACCTACTTGGCAATACACCTCTTTCTTTTTGGTTCTGATTCACTCCCTTAACTCTGCAGTGCATTGTCCTTCAGCCTGTTTTTGGGGATTTAGATCCGGCAAATGTACTGTTTTGGTGTTCCTGTGAGGTATTTGGGTTGTACTTCAATAGGAAGGTTGTGGGTTGGATCCCAGCCCCTGCAGTCAACTAGTCTAGTCGACTATCTTTGGGCAAGAGACTAAACCCCAAGTTGAACTGATGGCATGAACAACCATGTCTGAATGTTATCTTCCATGAGCAGGTGGCACCTTGCAGGGAAGCCCCTTCCTCTATGAGTAGAGATGTCCCGATCCGATCACGTGATCGGGGATCGGAGCCGATCACGTGATTTTCAAAAGATCGGAATCGGGAGCAAAAATCGGGGATCGATATTTTTCTTTTTTCTTTTTTTTTATAAATACTTTTTTTACATTTTGTATTCAATGTTACAAAACAAAAATGACCATGTTCAAGTCTTAAAGTCATCCTGAGGCCTTAGTTTTAGTTTCAAATTACAGAACATCATGTATGTGTTGCTTCTTTGGGGCTTGTTTTCATAGACCTGGTTGCTTATTTCTCTCAAATCTGGCAACAGAGTGGGCAGGGCGCAGTGTCTAATTGTAGCAGTAAGCTAACGAGTACTGATAAGCTTTATTTTGTTTTGATCCAATGCTGCACAACTGAACTGATCCAATGCTGCTG
>NW_011355634.1:0-1797 GCF_000735185.1 Notothenia coriiceps
TTTGGACTCTGAGTCTGGAGCATCTAATCTGTGAGCTGGGCTCCTCCCTCCCTCTGAGTCTGGAGCGTCTAATCTGTGAGCTGGGCTCCTCCCTCCCTCTGAGTCTGGAGCGTCTAATCTGTGAGCTGGGCTCCTCCCTCCCTCTGAGTCTGGAGCGTCTAATCTGTGAGCTGGGCTCCTCCCTCCCTCTGAGTCTGGAGCGTCTAATCTGCTGATATGACTTTACGTTATGTAACAATAACTGTCTGCAGGAAGGCTCCATCTCTAACATCATTTATTTATCAGGTTTATGTTTCATGTTGAGTTCCAACTCCGTGTTTAGATTGAGTTATTCAAGTTTAGTCATCTCGTTGTTCAAGTTAGAGTCTAGTCTTGTCATCGCATTTTGTGTTTTATTTTGCACCCTTGATGGTCACCAGCTGTTAGAAACGTGACACAGACACTTGGACTCAAATGCACGACTCAAAAAGAACGTTAGCTGTTCAAAAGGTCTTTACTTAAGACAAAGATAAAGTTCAAACTAAAAATCACTCATGAGGCGAAACGTAGAAAAGCAAACTGAAACATGGAACTAAATACACTTGACTATGAATACTAAGTACAAAAAGTGTATTGGCGTGAAAAGCTGGCTCTGTTGATAGCACGAGACGAACTGGCACAGGACAAAGGGAGGACTATATATATAAGAGGTAATGGGACTCAGAGGGGCTGTTCATCACACGGGCAGGAAGACACACAGGGGCAGGAGAGCTCTGAAACAAGAGAGGAAGTACCAAATCAAACAGGAGGTGCAGTGACAGGACAGGTGAACAAAGAGACTTGACTACACATAAACCTTACCTGGGCTATGAACTAAACATGAAACAAACATCATGAACCTGATTAACTTACCGAAAGGTCCCATGTCATGCTTTTCCGGTTCTTACCCGTCCCCTTGTGTGTTATGAAGGTTTTTCTGCATGTAAACGGTCTGCAGAGTCAAAACCCTTAAAGTACACCCTGTAGCGAGTAAAACTCTAAAGGCCCAGATACACCGGCCCGAAGTCGGCAGTAAATGGGAGTCGGGCCGAACATGAGCGTGGGCACGCCCTATTCGGAGTGGTGTGCGCCGCACCGTCGGGTCTTTTCTGCCGACCTGACGCCTTTTCTTGCCGATTCAACATGTTGTGATTCAACATGTTGAATCACAACATGTTGAATCGGCGTCGGGAACACCACCGGAAGTCGGACAAAGGGATAACACTGATTGGATGTTCAGCTAGCGAATCAGTGCATGAGGAGCGTTAACGGAAGTGAGGGAGTTAAACAAATGATTTAACACAAGCGTGAGTCCAAGAGCTGCTAGCTCCAGTACCTCCCGTTCGTCCTGCTCCTGTTCGTTCAGGTTTTCAATGGACGAGTGAAAATGGAAAGAAAAACGCTATTTGTTTTCAGAGCAACAGTCCATCTTGTGTAACAGTAGCCTAAATGGAAACCAGCCAGACAGAATAGAGCTGTAATCCCTTCCTCCTCATTGTTACATGCTCAAAGTATAAAGAGCACTTGATGCTGCGTCACTCAGAACAGCGCTACGTGCCGACCAGGGGACAGGAAGTGAGGAAATGCTGAGTCACGGCAGGACTCATTCCTGCACCTCTCTTTTGAAAAGGCTTGTTACTACATTTCTTCTTCTGTTATTTGTCTAAGTATAGCAAAACGTCTATCAAACTGCATCTGGTGTATGCAGTCAGTACAGTGTGTGTGTGTGTGTGTGTGTGTGTGTGTGTGTGTGTGTGTGTGTGTGTCTCAGGTCGATTA
>NW_011355635.1:0-3512 GCF_000735185.1 Notothenia coriiceps
GGGCCACAGGTGAACACAATCAGACAACTAGACACACCAGGGAAACTAACGACAGGAGGAAAAACACAGGGAAAAGGACCAGACAATAAACCAGGAAGAAAACAAGACAGGGAGAACAGCAAAATAAACCCAAACACACACAACCACAAACGTGACATAACACAAGAATCCTGACACTCTGGCTTTGTTTAGCATGTTAGCATCCTAACATTTGGCATTTTATAGCATATGCTAATGGGAGTGTCATTAAGTTTTGGTCTGGATAAATGAAAGAGAATTCATTATTTGGGCAACTCTATAAATGTTATTCCAGACCTTGTATGTCATTGTGTGGATAAACGTATGTGTAGGCTATGCAGTGTTCCACGCTCAAAATAAAATGTTTGTCACATAATGTTGGTCCAGAACAATGTTGCATTGATAGACAGTTCGCCATAAAAGTGTTAGTATTATCATTTTTTGCCATGTAGTTATTCAAATAATTCTTCTATAAGCATTCTTTGAGCATGAAAATGATGAAGCCTATTTAAAGGACATAACTGATGCCAGGTCACATTAACTACAAAATGTTAATGAGCTGAATAGTTTGTGTTTGTTTTTTCTTTTCTGTATCGTGGTCATAATGCCCTCAATTTTGAATTAATATAATGAATAGTGATGTTTATGTGACTTTTTATGATGTATTGGAATAATTGTTTAATGTAGTTGGAAAAAGAAATTGTGTTTTGCAATCTTGAAAGACATCATGTTTAAAATAAAAACAATGGCAAAGGGAGAATTCCCAAACTAAGTTTCCAAGCAAAAGTATTATCTGTAGGTAAATGTTCCATATGTCACACAGGGCCTAAGTCTAAATGTAAAGTCCAATAATGTGTTTCCAACGCCTTTAATTACTGTGAACTTGACAGAAAATGACAGTGTAAAGCGAAGTGATTGTAGGGACGCTGGAGGGACAAAATACCAGGCAGCATCAGCCAGAGACATGACAACATGAATGAGTAACTTTGGGTAACAATCATTGGAGATGAATCACACTGCTTGGCTTCTGCACCACACATCATTTTCCCACCTGCTTCTCACAGTAGCAGGTGGGGGGGTTAGCCCATACTGTATATCCATGCTGACCTGCTGACCTTTCCCTCGCTGCTCTTAGAATGGAGTGATAAGCCACTTTGGCTAAAGCACCTTCCAGATCTCATCCAATAATAAGCTGCTGTATTTAGCCTGTATTAGCAGCTTAGAAAGCAGGCAGCCTGTCAGTGTCTGCACTCGCTCAGCATGATGGAGGGCCATCATGGCTGGCAGGTCAGTATATTAGAGTTTTACGTTCAACCAGTCATCTTCTGTCTTTTTCTCGGAAGTGACATTATCATTACAATTTTAAAAGGATGTCACATTTAGGGATTGAACTAAATATGGTAACAAAAAGCGTTTTAATTACCATAACGGGGTCAGAAGTTTGCAGAAAATCAGGCTTAATCGACAATAATAATCAATATGTGTGAAAATATATATGCTGTCTTTTAAATATTTGTATCTAGATTTAAAGAAAAGAAATAAACAACCTTGATACATTATTTAAAAGTGGTATTAAATCTCCTTTTTACCTTTGAGTGTATGAGCCATAAAACTAAATGATAAGTCAAATAAGGCTACAACACTCAGTACAGCAGAGGGAAACTGCACTTTCTCCAACTGTAAGCATGCAGGTTGTACACAACCCTTTTATATAATGTCATCGCGCGCGTGTGTGTGCATGTGCATGTGTGTGTGTGTGTGTGTGTGTGTGTGTGTGTGTGTGTGTGTGTGTGTGTGTGTGTGTGTGTGTGTGTGTGTGTGTGTGTGTGTCAGGCTCACCAGTGATCACATGAGGGATGGTGGTGACTTTGAGTTTCTGCTCTGAGCCCTTCACCCCGCTCTGCATCTCCACCACCACGGCCTCCAGCTGAAAGTAGAGCACCGGGACATCAGCAGGAGACACAATCTCATGTTTCAGCTTCTTCTGTGAACTAATAACTCAGTTGAAGTCCACAACAACAACAACAACAACAACAACAACAACAACAACAACAACAACAACAGGGAGGGCTTTTGTGTAGTTTGTTCAGTAATGTAGATTAAATGTTACACTGATATTGCTTGTTGCATTTCAGTGAGAAAGGTTTTTATAGTAATTCAGGGTTTTATTGCTTTATTTTATTATTTTTGTGTGATCAAAATGCCATGATGTCATGGCTCTTTCTTTTTAAAGGAAATGCAGTTGACATGCTACATTTTAGGTAGCCTCACTATAAAAAAGTGATGCACAAGAAGACTGAGATTTGCCTGCGTTTTGGCATGTTTTTGTTTTTTATATTTGTTTCATCTCTGAAGCTGCATTGTGTTTCTCTTAATGAAAATGTTTGGTGCCATTGAGGCGTGTTTCCCGTGTCGGCCACCATAAAAATGTGTCAATTTTAAATTAAAAATGTAAAGGAACAGCAAGCAATAGCGAGGTCACCAAGTGTCAATACTTGTTCCACCTCGTGAAAACATGTACTGTAACTGTATATATCCTCCTGCCAGCTCACGTCTTGGAAATAATATCCTACACTGCTAACTGGACTCACTATTGCCTCTAGAGGAACACGCGATCAATACAAAACTAGTCAGAGCTTGAGTCACTTAGCATGCTAATTCCAGAATATCTCTTCGACATATACATGTATATAGTGCATAAATATATATACACTTCTTTGACACAACGTCAACACTGTGAACTCTTCACATTGATAATGTTTGATTATTCTTTGGGCCATATATTGTACATTCAAGACTTAGGTTCCCAGTTAAACAAATACAAGAAATTGCTAGTGCTTTATGCTGAAAAGCTGACGCTAAACTGCTATGCTGAAATGTAATGTGTAAGAAGAAAGTGAAGAATTTAGATTGAAATTATACATGAACACTGGGGGCTTGAATGTGTGATGAGAGAAGAAAATAAAGTAAAAAGGCTTGGAAAAGCAGCAGAATATTTGAAGTGCAAACTTTTGAACTAACTTCATGGCGAATAATCTGTCGCCATGCCAACGGCATTTGATGACATCCCATAATACGCTTAGATGCGTTGATGGCTGCATCGTAACCAAACCTGTGAAGTTTTGGGCTGTTAGGAGTATTTTCACTGAAGTTATGAGAAAACCGTGTTTCAAGGCGACCATTGTGTTGCCATGGCAACGGCATTTGAATAAATCTCAAAACTGTCCCGTAGATGTCTTCACGGCTGGACTATTAGCACACATGTGAAGTTTGAGCCCTTTTTGAACATTTTCATAGGAGTTAATGACATCGTCTTTTATGGCGAGGGATGCGTTTCTATGGAAACGGCATATGATGACACCCCATAATTGACGTAGAGCTGTTGAGGGCAGGACCATTAACCATTATCTGAAGTCTGCTGCTCTGAGCATGTCAGTTGGAGTTATGACATCATCGTGTTCCAAAGCATTGTGTAAAGCGGCCAAAATCATAAA
>NW_011355636.1:0-1677 GCF_000735185.1 Notothenia coriiceps
GAGCCGTTAATCCTGAGTCGTGGATAATGAGTCCGTTAATCCTGAGTCTATTACATGGTGAGTGCACCTTTAATATCTTCAGTGTTTGATTCTTACAAAACTGTTATTTAGGGCTCACATGATGCTATCTTGAAGCTGTCCTGATTAGTTTTTATGCGTTTATTCTTCCAAATGCAAAATAAGTCAGAAAGCAAAACACACAAATTCTTTAAAACAGAAGCTACACACAAGATAAATTAAAGACCGTGTCCTTTTCAAACTAACTTCAGTTAGAAATTGATTTAATACCCAGAAAACACATTTAGTCCATTTTGAGACACTAACTTATTCCACGAGCTTGAGACTCCCTAAAGATCTGTAACGCAAAGACACAAATCATCGGAATATAAATGTCTTAGTATCACCTTAACCTTGAGATGCTTTTGGGAAATAACACTTTGATTTATATTCAGCATGTTGTTTTCTTTATATCCCAAATGCAAACCTCTGTAAGATAACAACACACATTATAATCAGATCGTGTTCTTCTACGCCCTTGAACACATTTCCTTTTACTTCCCCTAACGTCTCACCTGCGATTGAACTTTTGTTGAAGCCTTTCACCTTTCTCTCCCCCTCTTTTCTCCCCCCCTGAAACTTTCCCTCTCAGCACCCCTTGTCCCCATCCATCCACCCCCCCTCCGGCCCTGAGGTGAAACCCTACTCGTGGATAAATTTAGCGCCGGCAGTGTTCACTGACACACTTCTCCACACCTCTCTCACGCTGTCTGTCTCTCGCCCTACTCATCTCTCCCCCTCCCCCACTGTAGACAGAGGGAGGACTTTGACCTTTAAACACAAACAATGACACCTTATTGACAACATTGTGTGACGCTAACATGGCGTCTCATCTTGCAACTACTACTCAATACCAGCTCAATAACTATTACAGCCAGGGTTGGGAGAGTTATTTTAAAGGGGCCTTATTCTGTTTATTTTCAGGTGTATATCAGTATGTAGTGTCTCTACTTTAAAGAGTCCTCTCCTGCTGATGTTCAGGTGTATATCAGTATGTAGTGTCTCTACTTTAAAGAGTCCTCTCCTGCTGATGTTCAGGTGTATATCAGTATGTAGTGTCTCTACTTTAAAGAGTCCTCTCCTGCTGATGTTCAGGTGTATATCAGTATGTAGTGTCTCTACTTTAAAGAGTCCTCTCCTGCTGATGTCAGGTGTATATCAGTATGTAGTGTCTCTACTTTAAAGAGTCCTCTCCTGCTGATGTTCAGGTGTATATCAGTATGTAGTGTCTCTACTTTAAAGAGTCCTCTCCTGCTGATGTTCAGGTGTATATCAGTATGTAGTGTCTCTACTTTAAAGAGTCCTCTCCTGCTGATGTTCAGGTGTATATCAGTATGTAGTGTCTCTACTTTAAAGAGTACTCTCCTGCTGATGTTCAGGTGTATATCAGTATATAGTGTCTCTACTTTAAAGAGTCCTCTCCTGCTGATGTTCAGGTGTATATCAGTATGTAGTGTCTCTACTTTAAAGAGTCCTCTCCTGCTGATGTTCAGGTGTATATCAGTATGTAGTGTCTCTACTTTAAAGAGTCCTCTCCTGCTGATGTTCAGGTGTATATCAGTATGTAGTGTCTCTACTTTAAGAGTCCTCTCCTGCTGATGTTCGAGTGTATATCAGTAT
>NW_011355637.1:0-3355 GCF_000735185.1 Notothenia coriiceps
GTTCATCCAGCTGCTTCCGAGCACCTTCGCCTAAAGTGGGAAAATAAATGCCTTCAAAAAATGAATCCAGCAGTTTTTCGTTCCGGCAGGATTCAGATTCGTAAAGTCTATAGAAGCTCTTAAATGTTTGGTTGATTCCACCAGAGTCATGGGTCAGACGGCCGGACTCATTTCTGATCTGAGCTTTTAGTCGTGAGCTCTCTGAGCGCCGCAGCTGGTGAGCAAGAATGTTGGATGCTCTTTCGCTCTGCTCATAAACCGACCTCTTAGATTTTAAAATCATCTGTTCAGTCCGTCTAGGAGAAAGAAGACGACATTCTGTCTGTGAACATCATCTCTGTTTATATAAACCAGGAGATGGAGAAGCAGAATGTTGATGATCCAAATTTTAAACCATGTTGGTCAACTCCAGCAAGCGCATCCTTCTTTGTCTGTTTCAGAAGGAGCTATGAGAGATTACTCCCCACGGATATATGCTTCAAGACTTTCCCAGAGAGAACTCCATTTCACGTCTTTATCAACATTCATCTCAAGAGACATCTGAAGATATGAAGGTTTCATCAGAAGGTAAGTAAGTGATGAATCTCCAAGATGGAGAAGGCGTTGGCTGATTCTCAAAGCAGAGCTCCATGACCAGAGGACAATGGTCTGAATGTATTACAGCATCATAGGAGCAATGGTTTACCATCGGAAGAAGGCGTGTCAATACAAAGTGATCGATGCGTGAGTACGATTGGTGCAGAGGGGAAACAAAGAGCACGGCCTCGCTGACGGGAAGAGGAAGCATCTACGGCTCCCAGAGTCTCTGAATGGGATGCAGACCCAATGCACATTTTGTAAACTGCACGGGCCGTGCTGAAGAGCGGTCTAACTTTGGGTTCAGAACAGAACTCATGTCTCCCCCCCTATCAACTGGTGACCCTCAGCAACAGGCACATTGAAGAATAGCTCATTAAAACACATATAATCCTCACAGCTCGGTGCGTAAACGTTCATAAGAGTTAAGGGTGTGTTACACAGTGAGCGCTCTTCAGTGACCTGAGATACACAAAGGGTACGGTGAATAAGTGGAGCAGTGCCTCTAGCTTTACCTTTGCCTTTGGAGTGACACACCTCACCCACCCACTGAGTTCTACGTTTTGGATGCTCTCAAATCCTTAAATGTGTTTCCTGGAGAAAAGCAACATTTACCTTGAGGTCCTGAAGAGGGGAGAGGACTCTCTTACGCTTTACAGTTTGATTAAGGCCCTTACGGTTCCAGCTGATGAAGTGGACCTGGCAGCCATTCACCCCAGGGCGGGCAGATGGAGTCGGCATTGAAGATTTCTTACTGAAAGAATGGAGAGCTGAAGTGCCAGCTGGTCATAGATTAAGGTGATACATATTGCTCTGGATCATTCATAACAGAAACCATAAGAAAACAAACCAAAACAGAAACAGACTATAACACACACAAGAAAACATGTATCACACATTGTTCTCCCCATGTTCCCATTTCCCCTACACACACAGTGTATCTCCCAAAGCTTAGCAAGCTTTACTCTAACCGCCATTAGCTCAATATCTAACCACTTTGGGTCCTTCTAACAGAATGTGCTTATCCAGCAGTGAACTCCTCTAGTGTCCTATTCTAAGCTAAAAACAATAATCACATAAAACAAGACCAAAAAGACGTGTGCAAAGCAGGTATTTTGCTCAAAGCTGAACCCTCTCACAAATACATTCTGCTTGTATGCTATCTGTATGATCTGTTGAGCACCTGTTACTATGGGAAGTGAGATAAGATGCTTTAAACATGAACAGATACATTCATTTAGGAGTTACTGAAGTTAAACTCGAACTGAAGCAACCGGTGAACAAGACAGACCAAACCTGCAGGAGGACATCTCAGGGGAAGGGTCTCAAAAGGTCCCGTGAATGAAAAGTCTGTTTAAAGGTTATAAGGAAAATGATCATGAAAAAGGAAAGAAAGAAAGACATGAGGTATTCTCAAGATATAAGCAGCGTAGTTCTGGAGATGAATGACTCTAGGAAGCACAAACAGTCAGTCAGTTATCCCGGCTCAAACGACGTCCCTGCAGAGAGCGCTTCCATTACCGACGGCCTCATCCGCCCGGAGCCTTCCGGTCCCGATCTCCGGTCCGTGGTAAACGACTCCTTGATTTAACAGACGAGCCGCTCGGCACAAACAGCACAAGTGTTCACATGTCTCCGGCGGCAGGCTTTATCTTCGTAGTGTAGTATTCTATCGTGGATTGGGGAGAGTCGAAGATCCTCGTCTGAGTGATCTGCAGTGGTGCCGGGTAAGGAGCCCATATCTGACGTCTGCCCTGCGAGGCACAGCCTTCGCCTCACTATATGCCGCTCTGCGCTGAAGTCAGGGAATATGAAGGTCTGGGGGCCACGGAGCACTAGCTTGCCTTTCTGACGGGAGAGTTTCAGTATTTCCTCTTTCAGGAAGGAGCGTGGGCGCTCTCCGTCTTTAGGTCGGGAAGCGGGTACACGGTGAGCACGGTCAAGTACCGGGGCTTTCTCCGGTCCGGTAAACAATTCGTGAAGCCTGTTAGAGATGAACGTAGTAGGGCTGCCTTGTTCAACACCTTCTGGTATTCCAACAATACGTAGATACGTCTCCCTCTATTCTCCAGGTCCTCTGTTTTCAATTGTAATTTAGCGTTGTCTTTAGCTAGCTGCACTGCGGGCTTCCAGAGAGTCTATCCGGGCGGCCAGGGTGTTTAAACCTTCTTCATGATCAGCAACATTCATCCAATTCAGCTCTTACTGGTTGCAAGCTGAATGTCTGTCTTGAGCGAGGACACTTCATCCTGAATCACTTCCCTTACAATTCTGCGGATGTCCTCTAGCATCTCGTTGCGTTGATCCTTAGCCTCAGCCGTGCTACTGGCTAAGCTAGCTAGCCTTTGGAGGCATGATAGCCGCACATACAGTATATCCCAATAGTAGATCACAGATAGCTTTAATCTTAAACTGGGTCAAGGATGTTAATGGGTTTATTCTGAAGTATCAGGACCAGCTGTCAGATCCGTCTACTCCATTAGACGCCGCTAGCGGTTTCTGTCAAAGCTTCAAATTCTTAACAGAAGTTAAACATCCGATTCATTTTACAGTCTGCATTTAAAAGGAATTCACTTTTGGATGTTGTGATTTTAATTAGCTGCTCTGACTTAAATCCTCAGTGACAGTAGCTGAGGCTCATGGGAAATGTAGTTTTTTAAGACAAATTTTAGGCCATTTCCGAGAATTAAACATCATCCATAAAACATTATACACACACACACACACACACACACACACACACACACACACACACACACACACACACACACACACACAC
>NW_011355638.1:0-2691 GCF_000735185.1 Notothenia coriiceps
TCCAAAGCGTTTGACATCGTTGATCATCGATCTCAAAGCTCAGCTCTCTGAACTAAAGCTTATTTTAAATGTGGATAAAACCAAGGTAATGCTCTTTTCAAAAGCTAAAAAGACACCAGAGCCTGTTTTAGATATTGTAACTACGCAAGGAATAAAACTTGAAGTGGTAACCTGTTACAAATACCTTGGTATCTGGCTTGATGACTGTCTCTCTTTTAAACTGCATGTCAATAACCTGCTAAAAAAACTGAGGGTTAGGCTAGGTTTCTTTTACAGAAACAAGTCCTGTTTCTCACTTGAGGCCAGGAAAAGGCTAGTCACTGTGACCTTTTTACCTGTACTATGGTGATCTGTTTTATATGAATGCACCGGCCAATTACCTGATCAAGTTAGATGCCGCCTATCACAGTGCACTGAGATTTGTGACAAACTGTAAAGCATTAACCCATCATTGTACCCTGTATGCAAGGGCAGGTTTGCTTTCACTAACTGTACGGCGGCTCACTCACTGGTATCTTTTTATTTACAAAGCAATGTTAGGGAAACTTCCATCCTACATCTGCTCCCTGATCTCACGGCGTATTGTAAATGGCTACTGCTTGAGATCGAATGCTGTTGTTGTATTAAATGCCAACTGCTAGGACTGTCTTAGGGAATACAGCTTTTAGATGCGCAGCTCCGCTAACTTGGAACAGTCTGCAAAAGGAATGGAAGTTGAGCAGTTTGGTTCCATTACATGTTTTTAAAGCAAGGATAGATGCTATCCAATCGGAAACTGTTAGTATCTGTAAATGCTACTAGCTATACAAACTGTAGTCAATCTAAATATGCCATATGATGTCCTCTTTGTTTTTCTGTCATGTTTGTATTCATGTTGGAACCTACTTGCAGCAGGTCACCATTGAAAAAGAGGTCAATGATCTCAACGGGTTTTCACCTGAATAAATAAAGGTTTTGAATTGAATTGTGTAAACAGATTTAGGTCCCCACAAGTATAGTAATGCTAGGCCACACAAACACACACACACACTTCGCAAAAACACAAACTCATAACTTAATGCCAGTGACAGACAAATGGCCCCTTTAGTGGAAATTTGATATAATTAAAACAAACAAAAAAATATTTTTTACCCTACCCTCCCGTTTGTGTCGAGGTATGTGTTGCTGTGTGCATCTGTTTGGCCTGTGTGGCTAATTAAGGGTCATAACTCAGCTTTCAGCTGTTTTGTTCAGATTACCCGGTGTGACAGAGAGGTGTAGCCTGAGGTGATCTACACATAATTCAGTCTTTCACAGCAGTGAAAAACTGCTCACCTATTTTTTTTGTATACCGCGTGTGCAGTTTTTTTTTTTTTTTTGGTTGGTATCAGAGGTTGCCATAGAGTTACACTTAATGTAAACATCATACAAGCTATGTTATCATTAACAAATGTTGGTGTTTTAGCCCACTTAATATTACCTACAATTACCATAACTTAGCTAAGTATATCTAAGTCCTCACTCATTCAACTGTTCCACTATTCATATCAGAAGCTGTCAGCTTTGATGTCCAGTGTTACTGAACTCCTGGTTAAAAGCCTACTGTAAAATGGCAGGAACTCATATTGCTTACATTTTTGGCCTGAAAAATTAAAATTACTTGCATGCTTTTTTATACAGCAACTTGGCTTTTGAAGTGAAGGGTTGCCGGTTCAAGCCCTGATCTGACCAAAGGTCAAATGACGTGTGGACTGGTCAATAAAAATGTGCCAGTTTTCCTGGGCACTTCGGAGGTGTTCTTGAGCAAGGCACCAACTCTGAACTTTTCCCTTGCACAGAAAAGATTGGCAGCCTGTTAGCTATGATACTTTTCCATAACAAACATGCTTGTGTTTGTATATGACATTACATTGCATTTAGCTGACGCCCTTATCCAAAGCGACCTATAATAAGTGCAATAAAACATAATGAACAACAAGAAAAGGGCTGAGATGTTCTCTCCAATCAAGCAAGACTATTTTGAGTGCTGGTGCATTGGTTAAAAAGTGCTACTTAATAAGGCCAAGGTACAAGCAAGACAGGTGGGTTTTCAGCTTGTGACGGAAGATGTGTGGATTCTCCGCTGTCCTGATATCAGTGGGATCAGTGTATATGTTTACATGTTATAGCGGCCAAAATCATAAAATTATAAGAAAGAAATATAACGCAAAATACCGCTGAGGCACCCGTCAGTGAATCTTACGCATGGGTAAAAATCAAGATCCGAGCAAAAGTCGTTTCAGTGCGATTTATTATACACACATCAAGCATTTTTCTTCCTTCTTACCCGATGGCAAAAAACCATAAGCCTACCGGGTGCGCCGCTCAATACCACCTGTTTCCCGTATTTATAATGAGCCGGTCTCCCCTCCCCCGGTGCCCAAAGGTTGCCTTTACAAAAAACAGAGGCATAGTACAACTTATTTGATAAACTTAAATAAGAATTAAAAGGAAGATTTACTATAAACAGAAAAGAATAATAAAATAAAAGGATAACTATTAAATAATATAAGCTCCTAGATATGGCTTCATCAATCGCTGTTGTGTTCTGGATCTCTCCGATTCTGTTTGCGAAGAAGGTCTGATAACCATAGCTCACTCTCTGGATTGCACCAAGGACTGTTTGGCTATCAATCACATGGAACCACTTTCCAACTTGGATCTTGCTGTGCT
>NW_011355639.1:0-1977 GCF_000735185.1 Notothenia coriiceps
TATCTCTACTTTAAAGAGTCCTCTCCTGCTGATGTTCAGGTGTATATCAGTATGTAGTGTCTCTACTTTAAAGAGTCCTCTCCTGCTGATGTTCAGGTGTATATCAGTATGTAGTGTCTCTACTTTAAAGAGTCCTCTCCTGCTGATGTTCAGGTGTATATAAGTATGTAGTGTCTCTACTTTAAAGAGTCCTCTCCTGCTGATGTTCAGGTGTATATCAGTATGTAGTGTCTCTACTTTAAAGAGTCCTCTCCTGCTGATGTGCAGGTGTATATCAGTATGTAGTGTCTCTACATGTCTCCATGCTTTAATGTTCAAAAAGCTCTTTATTCTTCTCATACTGCCTGTGCTGCAGCACCTCTTTTCACCCTCTGTCTGAAACCAGAGCCCAGTCTGCTCTGATTGGTTAGCTGGCAGGTTCTGTTGTGATTGGTCAACCGCTTAGATATGTCCCGCCCCTTAGCCTATCATGTACAATGTGTTGGAGCGCTAGCCAATAGGAGCGCAAGTGTTATTATTATTATTATGTTCTGAGCACAGAGGAATTCACACTGTCACACTCCTGCACACATGCATTGCATAGACACATAAACTCAAGCTCAATCTGAGCCGCCCACTCACAATTACAGTATGATTACTGAGCTCGTTATGCGTCTCTGCAGGGGTTCAGATGGTTTCTCTGCGAGAGGAACATTTTTAAATCAGCAGCTGGAACAGAAGGGATTACAAAAAAAGAGAAGCCATTAGTGACAAGTCACATCCACGAGGTGGAAGATCAAAATGATCAGTTTTCTTATTTATATGCATGTGTATGAGTTCTTAATTAAAATCCTCCAATTAATCATTATTTTGCATAAGAATCTGCAATGGCTGAAGATGTATTTAAATTATTCTAGTTTAAGAACTGATCTGCAGTTTTATTGATCGCTCACAAAGCAGAAAAATATAAACAGTATTGTTCAATCGTCAGCAATAATAAATGAGAGTTTCAAATCAATTACCTCCATATTGTGTTTGCTTTATTCATGTTATTACTTCAGAATGACAAAAACATACTGGTTCTTTCGGAGCATTTTATTTAAACGTACATCCTAATGAATTCCTCTTGTGTTGCATGGTTTACAGCTGAGTGTCCTTGAGAGGCAGCAGGACTTTTCCTCTCACTTGAAACAACAATTTCCTTCGTGTCGGTCGCAGACGGCGTAAGCATTTTGACACTCCAAATTGAATTTCCAGCTTTCTGTCTGGCTGTGGGAAGACTTATTGAAGTGTCACTATGAGCGGCGTCACTGCCCATTTATTTTTCCATTATTCCAGCTGATAAATATTTGGATGTCTCTGTTTTGTTGTGGCAGCGTTCAAGTGTCATCTGAAAGTCACAATAAGAGGAGACAAATGCTCAGAGGAAACACTTTTGTTTCAAAAGATTGCACTTCAAATGTGACTGAAATTAGACTCATTTGAGCGTGGATGATGCTATCAACGGTTTTGACATTAGGCTTCAAAACAAACTGCTCAAAGTCACTTCTAGTTCATTTGTTTAAATCCGCATTATGTCATTTGTGTTCAAACACTTTTGGGGTTCCCCAGTGTTGTTCTGCCGCAGAGGAGGGAGAAGTACTCAGATCTTGTACTTGAGTAAAAGTAGAAGTACTCAGATCTTGTACTTGAGTAAAAGTAGAAGTACTCAGATCTTGTACTTGAGTAAAAGTAGAGTCTCAGATCTTGTACTTGAGTAAAAGTAGTCAGATCTTGTACTTGAGTAAAAGTGCTCAGGTCTTGTTCTTGAGTAAAAGTAGAAGTACTCAGATCTTGTACTTGAGTAAAAGTAGAAGTACTCAGATCTTGTACTTGAGTAAAAGTAGAAGTACTCAGATCTTGTACTTGAGTAAAAGTAGAAGTACTCAGATCTTGTACTTGAGTAAAAGTACTCAGGTCTTGTACTTGATTAAAAGTAGAAGTACTCAGATCTTGTAT
>NW_011355640.1:0-3899 GCF_000735185.1 Notothenia coriiceps
CACAAACTCTCTCAAACACAGGCACACACACACGCACGCACGCACGCACACACACACACACACACACACACACACACACACACACACACACATACCAACAGCCCACCGAATGCACATAAAACACAGAGAGGGAATACACTGGAAAAGGTTGGCTGAAAACAAGGAGAGAGCACACACACACACACACACACACACACACACACACACACACACACACACACACACACACACACACACACAAACAGCCCACCGAATGCACATAAACACACATAAAACACAGAGAGGGAATACACTGGAAAAGGTTGGCTGAAAACAAGGAGAGAGACAAACACACACACACACACACACACACACACACACACACACTCCACACCGCCTCTCATTTAACTACAAGGCTCAACATTCAACGCTGAACCTGCGCGAGTAAAAGGTCACATCGCCTGGCAACCACTTGAGCTTAAGGAATAGTTTTAATTATGGTCTGTGCTCTCTCTCCTCCAATCTCCTGCCGTTATTCACCCCACTGCAAACACGCACACACACACACACACACACACACACACACACACACACACACACACACACACACACACACACACACACACACACACACACACACACACACACACACACACACACACACACACACACACACACACACACACACACACACACACACACACACACACACACACAACCATCAATTTCCTGTCCAGTGCAAAGCCAACAGCAGCATTAGGATTCAATGAATGGTGATGCAACCTTTGTACAATCTGTCTTTTATGGCCGTTTGATGAGCTAAATGGAAAAGTAATGGTGGAAAAAGTATTATAAAAAACATTTTCACAATATGTTCTCACTATCAACAACTGTAGCTGCTAACTAGGGCAGATTATATTCAGGATTCATTGTTCTATAAAATGTCTCAAAATCCAACTTGATGTCTCTGTAATTGTCTTGTTTTTTCAGGTAAAAACCCAAAATATTCACTTTAAAATAATGTAAAATAGAGAAAAGCAGCACATCGTCACATTTGAGAGGCTAAAAACAGAATTTTCTTACATTTTTGCATTAAAATGACTCGACAGTGACACTGATAGATAAAGTATCCTCATTAAAGCCGTGTTTACAGATCTACTTTTACAAATCCTAAAGAAAAAGCATAATTGCATCACACGCAGGGTGATCTGTGGGTTGCATGCCTCTCTGTGTGGAAAAGCAATACTCTGAATCAACAAGAGAAGTGATAAAGCCATAATCCAATCCCTGAACATCTGGAGTGAGAGCGGACTAGCTAGCCAATCAGAGCGGCTGCACGGATTTAGTCGGGCACATTTTAACTAGAGGTTAAACACGCTGTGAAAGCAGGGACTAAAAAAACTAAAATGTGCGGAGAGGCTTCAAGCGAAACAAACAGAGATGACACTTTGTGCATTAGAAAATATGAAATGTGAAGTT
This sequence comes from Notothenia coriiceps, assembly GCF_000735185.1. Classification (NCBI taxonomy): domain Eukaryota; kingdom Metazoa; phylum Chordata; class Actinopteri; order Perciformes; family Nototheniidae; genus Notothenia; species Notothenia coriiceps. The sequence goes on from NW_011355640.1 coordinate 1,459, forward strand.
GCTATCATTGTCTTCCACCTACTGTTAGCACTTTACAGAGCTTTCAATGCCCTGCGAGTAAGAAAGAAAAGGAACAATGTAAAATAAATAACATTTTATAGGCAAATAATATTATTTTCAGTCTATAAAGTGACATCGATTAATTATAAAATGCCCAGACACGTTTGGGATTTTACGTAATGTTTTGTCACGCCACAGGAAATACTCAGGACAGGAGGATATCACACACACACACACACACACACACACACACACACACACACACACACACACACACACACACACAGGCAAATCCTCAGAGATGAAGCTCACTGAACAGAAAATGCACTTCCTCTCATTATTTCTGAACATCTCAGAAATCCACCTCACTCCACTGACTCTCATTAACAGAAGTCACACACACAATCAACCAGGGAGCCAATCAGGAGCTGCAGAAGTGTGTGTTGTTCTCTCAGAGATTACACACATCACAGTGTGATGTTGGTGCAACACAATCCTCTGGACCCTGCTCTAAACTCACATTTACACACTGACATTTCTCCTCTACTCCCCCAGGAACAAAGCTTTCATACAGAGGAAATCTGACAATGTATCCTGAAGATAGTTCACACTGTTGTTTGCTATCAAACCTTTATTTTGTTGCTGGACCTGAAGGCAGAAAGTTGATTTCTGCCAAATGTTTTTACTCGCAGGATTTAGACCAACATATTTTGTTTTACTCTCACTCTAAAATTGTATTTAGTTGTTCTTCCTTCTCCAATTTGTTATCTTTGGCCTTCCTATTTACTGTTATGTAGTATGGTATGATATCATAATGTGCATCAAAACCTACTTTAGTCACACTTCTGAGAGATTTATGTCTGTCAGAATAATACACTTTAATATCTTCTCCCCTTTGTTCATGTGTTTGTCTTTTGCGTTTCAAATGGACTTTGAGTTTTGAACAATAAACGATTTCAGGAATGGCTGTGCAACAATTAAATTAAAAGAGTAGGAGTGTACAGCCAACCAAGTAGCGCTTAGGTACAGTGGTGCAGTAAGCAAAATGCTAATGTTAGCATAGGCAAAAAGAATAATAACAAAACAATAGTCTTCTGTTTTGATGAAGAATTTGGTCCCCTGTATAACAGACGAAAAGCGTTTTTATTTTGAACATAATTAATACATTTTTCACATTTCATTACATTTGTTCTATTCTAAAAGGATTTGTATTTTTGTACTTGCTTTTATTTTATAACTTAACTTTCACTCTGCATTAAATAATTTCGTATTCTGCGTCCCTGACATCTCTCCGGCAGCTCACTCACATGACCACATGTTGAAAGTAAGCATAAGATTACGTGCACACACTGTAATTTGATTTCTCTGAGGGTCGTTGGAAGTCTAACTCACGGCCCATTGCATCAGCTCCATTATTTTTAGTTCTTTTTTATGTACTAGCTGGCAATGACGCAGGCCATTAATGTCACTGATACGGATAACATGAGGCACATGTGGCCAGTTATTCTTCAGTGTGTGTGCAGCATGTGTGTGCCATTTGATTCAGTCAGCAATAAATGTTGTGTTACCCCACACCATGGCCTTAAATATGAGACATGAGGAGGATAAATATACGGTATAATAGTCTGAAGGTTGGCAGGCCTTCCCACAGTTACAGTTACATTTGCTACTGTACATTTTGTCACTTCATAAAAGAACAAACTTGACATACTTATGGAAGGTGTGTGGCGCCACTTCATAAAAAACTCCATAGGAGGAGGGACCAGTACGGAAATCAAACCCACCGGTGAATTTCAAAACGGAGGTTGCTAACAAGTGTCTAAATGAGACGACTAAACATCACCAAGACCAACTTTAGCCTCCTTTAGCTTAGCGGTGGTGACGTGAAGTCATGTGACCGTGCTGTAGTTCCTTTATAGCCCAACATTAGCCTCCTTTAGCTTAGCGGTGGTGACGTGAAGTTATGTGACCGTGCTATAGTTCCTTTATAGCCCAACATTAGCCTCCTTTAGCTTAGCGGTTGTGACGTGAAGTCATGTGACCGTGCTGTAGTTCCTTTATAGCCTAACATTAGTCTCCTTTAGCTTAGCGGTGGTGAAGTCATGTGACCGTGCTGTAGTTCCTTTATAGCCTAACATTAGTCTCGTTTAGCTTAATGGTGGTGACGTGAAGTCATGTGACCGTGCTGTAGTTCCTTTATAGCCTAATATTAGCCTCCTTTAGCTTAGTGGTGGTGAAGTCATGTGACCGTGCTGTAGTTCTTTTATAGCCTAACATTAGCCTCCTTTAGCTTAGCGGTGGTGACGGTGGCAGTGATTTCAGGCTCTAGGACTCATTCCTGCACCACAAAAATAAGTCGTCGACCCCCCCTCAATGAAATCGGCCATGATGGATAGCCTAACATTAGTCTCCTTTAGCTTAGCGTCAGACCCTCCTCAGTG
>NW_011355641.1:0-1860 GCF_000735185.1 Notothenia coriiceps
CCAGCGCCTATCGATCAGACATTTAGCTGAATGTTCTCATCGAACTGCCGGCTGCTGCGGACCAGACGCACGTGGAGAGACTGGGAAGTAGCCTCACACACGCACGCACGCACGCACGCACGCACGCACACACACACACACACACACACACAGAGAAAGAAAGAGGGAATTGATATTGCCCAACATCGATGCACAGTTAACTAATAATGATGTACTTGTATTAAATAACAATTTGCTTATGCACTGCATGACTAAAATCATTGAAGCACTAGCTCCCAGATAGTTGACTGCGTCATTCCAAAACATTGTGCATTTAATTGCTGCTCTAACAGCCTCCATTATTGTGGGAAGGCTGTTACAGCATGCTGGAGCCTGGCTGTGAGAGACCTGTTCCCATCCAGACATAGCACTGATGGTGGTGATGAGGCTGGCTCTCATCTGGAGTTCCAGTTCAATCCAAAGGTGTTGGATAGGGTGAAGGTCAGACCTGTCAAGTTCTTCAACACTGAAGTCGGAAAAATATTTCATTTGGACCTGCTTTGTTTATGTGGCTATTATGAAGTGAAACAGGGAGGGTCAAAAACAAGCTGCTTCAAATTTGGAGGCTCACCATTGTCTCAAATATCATTGTGAAAGTATATAAAATATCACAAAACACGTTTGTCTCAGTGGGCTTTACAGATTAACCTGTTAAACCTGAGCCTGTTTTCAGGTCTCAGGCTCAAACATGACATTCCCAGAACAAATGACTATATCTGTCACAATTCTCATGTTATGTCACGTTTATAGTTTTGTAGGTTTGGGTGTTTTTGCTGTTTTCCATGTCATGTTTTCCTTTGGGTTATTGTCTGGTCCTTTTCCCTGTGTTTTTCCTCTTGTCATTAGTTTCCCTGGTGTGTCTAATTGTCTGATTATGTTCACCTGGGCCCCTGTGTTTTCTCCTCCCTCCTCACCTGTGTCTTGTTGTGTGATTAGTCTTGTGTGTATTTAAGTTCTGGGTTGTCTGTCTGTCTTGGTCGGTTCGTCTTGTTCCCTGACTAGTTCTGCGGTGAGTGTTCTGTTTGTCATTGTACATATATATCATAGCCTTGAAATAAAGGAAGTTTCAGTTTATATCTGCATTTGGGTCCTGCTTGTTTCACAAACCGTGACAATATCTTCACTTCTAAAAGGGGTAAATGAATCATCGTTTTTCTCAAAGCAATGATAAACCTGTGAGTTGGATGTAGAGGATTCAGAATCAATATAGATGTTTTTATTTTAAAGTAAATTCAGATTGAACATAGTCAAACAAATTAAATCATAGTTTCCGTCCAAAAAAACAACATTACTTATATTGAAAACCACCCTTGAATGATGGGATAGTAGACAAAAAGCTTTAGGACACCAAACTATAACATATAATAAGTATCCTGTATCAAGATTGATGCAAAACAAGTAACATTTGACCTTTTTAGAGATGTTTAGAAAAAAAGAACACCTCTGGGGTCATTTGGGTGGATTTGCCGGTTCTTTGGAACCCATTGGTCGATTTTGGTGATTGCCAGATCTTTTGAACCGTTAGAGCCAATAGAACCGAAGGGGAGGTTCCACATACACACACGGTACCATTGAGGAGTGAAGGTGACGCGCACGCAGTCGAAAGCTATGTTACGCTCTGAAAACTGAAAACTGAAACCTACGCTCAAACTAGTAAATATGAAGATGGATAGTAATCATTTCAAAGTGACACAGACACATTGGATTAACCTTCAGCAGCGTTTTTATCGTTCTGATGCCATTGACCACAACTTCTGATCAGAAACAGCAAAAGGTAAGACAAATTGGCCGTGTTTGCTCCGCAAAGCTACGTGGTGTGAT
>NW_011355642.1:0-2533 GCF_000735185.1 Notothenia coriiceps
ATACTTCCCATCAAAATATATTAAAGTACAACAATACATGGCAAATTTAAAGTGGACCTATTATGCTATATTTGAAACATATATTGTAGGGCCACACCTATGAAGTTGTTTGCTTAAAATAGCAAACAGATCACCCATTGTAGCCATGCTACATACTGCTCATACCCCTCTATTCCAGCCCTGTTCCAAACAGGCTGATTCTGCTTTAAATGGAACGGCTGCTGCTAGCCACGCCCCTTTGTAGCGTCACGCAGCATTCCCCTGCTAGAGAGATTTCTACCGGATATCTCGGCTAAACGCTGCGGTAATTGAATGCCATGTTATGCTCCTAACCACTTCAAGCTTTATTTCTGAAACAGGATGGAGCTCAAACCTTTCTCTTTCTCAGGGTTTCACGCAAGACATTACGTTACACATATTCTCTCCAGTAGCCTACAGCGTTAGCTCTGAGTGTTAGCATGCTTGCTAATGTAAACACAGAGCATATTACTCCCAAAACATGCCGCGCATTGTTCTGATACAGCACATAGCTTGATATGTTCTTTCTTAAGTGTTTATTACCAGAACAGTGCCATTATATGTATTATATATAACAACTTTACTCTAAGTGCCTCCTGCAGACATCCTGCTGAATACACAGACACACAGCTGGGGAGGGGGTTCAGCTAGACGACTGTATACGGAGACGATAGGTTGGGACGTCTCACGTGTGCCGGAGACGATAGGTTGGGACGTCTCATGTGTGCCGGAGACGATGGGTTGGGACGTGGCACGTGTGCCGGATGTCACCAATGACGTAATAGGAGCCAAAATTCTGGATCTGCTCGTTTGCACCCCCGTTTTTTTATTTTTTTAGAGATGTGGGTATGGAGGAAAAGAGAGAGGGTTTTGTTTACTGACCCTTTGTGAGTTCCCTGACACACCAGGGACACATATGTATGTATAAAAGACATCAAAAAGTGCATTTTGCATAATAGGTCCCCTTTAAGTACATTGAGGCGTGTGGGGCAGTGGGTAGGGCGTTGGTGTTCGGATCAGGGGAGCACAGGTTCAAATCCCTCTGCAGTCAGCATGTCGTTGTGTCCCTGAGACACTTCACCCCAAATTGCTCCTTTGGGGATTGTCCACAGTATTGAGTATGTAAATTACTTTGGATAAAAGCATCAAACAAGTGACATGTAATGTAATGAATGCAATGTCTTATAAAACTGGAAAAAGGTATCATTTGGGGACCCTATAAAAAATGTGGGAATTGTTAACTAAATGTTCCTAAAATAAATAAATAATGAAGCTGGGAAATCGTTCTTCGGTCCACCCGTTCCTGCTACCCAAGGACCCCAGCTCAGGGTTTAACAAAAGTCCTTGTTTAAAAATACATAGTTACCGGCACCTTTGGTACTTAGTATTTATTATACTTATTTACTTAAATACAGCTTCTTATTTATTTATTGTTTTCTACCAGGATGTACTTATTTGTTTTTGCCTATTTCTTTATATTTGTATTTATCTACTGTTTTTTCTCTTGCCTTTTATCTGTACTGTTCCTTTGCTGCTGTAATTCTGTAAATGTCCCCACTGGCGACACATAAAGGATTTCTGGTTACTTTACATCACTGAGACTCCTAAAGTAAAAATATATTATCATGTTAAAGTACCTATGACTGTTTGTTGGTGTGTGTTCAGACTCAGAGCTGAGGGTCACGGTGTCTGGGAACGCAGCGGAGCAGCAACTCAGCGGCCTGCAGGGCTCCACCACCTACACCGTCACCATCAGCAGCCAGCTGGGCAGCAAGGAGAGCTCAGAGGCCTCCACCAGCTTCACCACCACCTCAGGTCACACACTCAACTCAACTCAACTCAACTTTATTTATAAAGCCCTTTTCAAAACAGCCGGAGCTGAAACAAAGTGCTGTACACGCCATAAAAAACAAAAACAAAACAACAATAAATAACAATATAAAAACAACAAAACCAATGAAGCATATAAAAACAAACAGAAACAGAGTCTCATGCTGGGTTAAAAGCCAAGGAATAAAAATGGGTTTTTAGGCGAGTTTTAAAAATGGACAGTGAAGGGGCTTGTCTAATGGTCAATGGGAGGCCATTCCACAGTTTGGGACCGGCAGCGGAAAAGGCTCTATCCCCTCTGAGCTTCCGTTTAGACCTCGGTACCTCCAGGAGCAGCTGATCAGCTGACCTGAGGCACCGGGCAGGAGAGTAAGGATGGAGCAGCTCTGAGAGGTACGGCGGGGCGAGACCGTTAAAAGATTTAAAAACAAATAAAAGAATCTTAAAATGGACTCTAAAATGCACAGGCAGCCAGTGGAGGGAGGCTAAAATGGGAGTAATGTGCTCCCTCTTACGTGTTCCAGTTAGAAGGCGTGCGGCAGCATTTTGGACTAACTGGAGACGTGCGAGGGAGGACTGGCTGACTCCAAAATACAGTGCATTACAGTAATCCAGCCGAGATGTAATAAAGGCATGGATTACTATTTCAAAGTGCTTGTGTCCAAGGAAGGGCTTCACCTTTGCC